>NC_092035.1:8067476-8282476 GCF_042242105.1 Pempheris klunzingeri | reverse complement strand
TTGTTCACATACCTTTTGGTGGGGGGTTGTTTCCAAAGGTATGTAAATGGTCTGCAGTCTCACCAGGTTGTGATCTGAGCGGCCCAGCAGGGGGAGGGGTGATGAAGTGTATGCATCCTTGGTGTTTGCATACAGTAAGTCCAAGGTTTTATTGTCTCAAGTGAAGCAGTCCACATACTGGCTGAATGTGGGGAGAGTGGCAGACAGCGATGCATGATTCAAGTCTCCTGATATGAGGATAAGGGACTGAGGGTGTGATGTTTGCAGCCGGGACACCACACTGTGGATGAGCTCACAGGCAGCAGCAGCATCCGTGCCCAGGGTTACACCACCGCTCATTCACGCATATCGCCAGTCCCCCGCCCTTCCTCTTGCCACTCTCCCTCATGCTCCGGTCCGCTCTGACGAGATGAAAGCCATCCAAAGTTACGAGCGAGTCCGGAGTGAGTTTATTCAGCCATGTCTCTGTGAAGTGCTTGATGCTGCACTCCCGATAGTCTCGTTGCAGTCTGGTCAGCGCTGGCAAAGTAATGCCAGAATGACTGAACAACAGCCGCTCCTGGGTGTAAACAATGGAGCCGTGGCTGAACGGGTCACCAGACGCGGACTTGAAAAATGCCAAAAAAAGAGCAAGGCATACTAGTAGTGACACAAATTGCACATCCATGATTGGTGTGCAAAAGTTATGACTAGTTGAAAAAGTTAACAGAACAAAAAGCATGAAAACACACGTAAGTAGAGCAAAAACTCCGAAAAAGTTGGAAGAGCTGCTGTAACTGGCTGCCACTCTCACGGCGCCGTCTTGATGTATACTAAAAATGTTAGCATGCAATAATGATTACTACAGTCAGCCACCCAAACAACTCATCTATATACCACATAAACCAATTAAAACAGAATGTAACCTGCCCTGCTTTGCCCTATTACTAAGATGAAGGGTCAGTTACAGCAACCTGTCTTCACAACACCTATGAACATTTCCCATCAATTGATTCCATCAGTTGCCTGTGTACTGTGCTTTATAAGCCAAACCGATTACTATTTGTATGACTTGCTTTCTAACTGCATTGATACTGTCTGTTTCAGCTGGTTAACCCCGTTTCTGCACCATGGCCAAAAACGGAGGCTGGAGGAAAGTGACATGTACAGCGTTCTTTCAGAGGATCGCTCTGAAACAGTGGGAGAGGAGCTACAGAGGTACTGTAGTACTGTGATAGATCAGTCTCAGGCCATTAAAAATATGTTGATTAAGACGCACAGTCATACTATATTTCATTCCAAATTGTTAGTTAGCACCCAGTTTGGCATTTGTTTGGCTCCTGTGTCTCTTTTGATTTTGTGTAAGAAGGAGGACTTATGGTTTGACAGTAGAGATCTTCCAGTACTGAATTAATATGCTTTTCCACGTTCTTTCTCGCAGATTTTGGGACCATGAAGTCAGAAAAGCTACAAAGAAACTACAGAGGCCAAAACTCTACAGAGTTCTTATTAAGTGCTATGGGAAGTCCTACGCAGTGACTGGGTTGTTTGTGTTTTCAATGGTATGTTGTGACTATTTGAAAAGGCTAGAAGAACTGGTGCTTGCCAGAGCAAACAAAATATGAACCCTCAGATTCGTCTGGTTCCCAGGCTACTGTGTTGCTTAAATGCTCTGAAAACATTTAATTCATCCTTTTTTTTGTTATAAAGGAGACCATTAAAGTGATCCAGCCACTTCTGCTGTGGAAAATAATCCACTACTTTGAGAATTATGACCCAGACGACCAGAGAAGTCTTTGCATGGTGTATGGTTACGCTGCTGCAATGTCCCTCTCTGCTTTTGGACTGACCATCCTCCAACATCTCTACTACTACCATGTCCAAAGAATAGGCATGAAGACTAGAGTGGCCATTTGTCACATGATTTACAGGAAGGTCAGTGAAGACTTAGCAGATTGTGTAGCTGTCCTCTTTGTTGGAAACATGCTTATCAGACAGGTGAAATTTCTCTCGACAGGCTCTTGGTCTCAGCAGTGAATCCATGGGCCGAACAACCACCGGACAAATTGTGAACCTCCTTTCAAATGATGTTAATCGTTTTGATGAGGTAAGATGCAACACGTGTGATTTAAATCACACTTGTTTAAATTAAATGGAATACTATTGCTCATGAATTCAGCATTATGTCTGCAGATTACACTTAATCTGCACTACCTGTGGATCGGACCCCTTCAAGCGATTGTCATCGTCATTTTCCTTTGGTCCGAGATCGGCCCCTCATGTCTGGCAGGTATGGCAGCCATTACCCTCATGTTGCCTCTGCAGACCTGGTTTGGAAATCTCTTTGGCATCTTCAGGTAACTTTTTAAAAAAACATATTCCTATGTATCTTTCTGTATCTGGCCACTTGTATAAATACCGTAAGATGTTTTTTCCTTTTTTCTCCATTTGCAGGAGCAAAACTGCAGTTCTTACAGACAATAGAATTCGCATCATGAACGAAGTGGTTTCTGGCATCCGGATCATCAAGATGTACGCCTGGGAGAAACCTTTCTCAGCTCTGGTTACTGAAGTCAGACGGTAAGGAGAAAAAAAATCTTTTATCAAGAATAAATGGTAGATAGTGGTACTGATATAACAATTCAAAGTTCATGACCACAGAAATGTTTCATGCTGTTGGTGGATTTTTTGTGATTGGAGGTACATCAACAACATTAGCTGGTTTGAAGACAATTTATTTTAAAGATTTTTTGGGGTGTATTTTGTCTTCTGTTTCATAGTAATAGTGGAGAGAGACTGGAAATGTGGGAAAAGAGAGGAGGGAAATGACATGCAGCTAACGGTCCAAAGAAATTGGACATTTGGCGTTTGGTGTTTTACTGCTCTCATTAGGTTGTTGGTATCAGTGAGTTTAAGTAACTATTACCCTGAAGCCTAAAATATAAATCTTTGTGGTCGTGTTGAGGGCAAGCCTACTGCAAGTCTTCAATCTTGTGGAATTTGCTTATGTTTAGTTGTAAATCTCAGGAACATGCAGAGTTTAGACTTTAATTAACTTGTCAAAGTTGTTTGTGCTTTCCCTGTCTTTCCTGACATGACGATGGTGACATGAGGCTCTTCAGTTCAGCTCAGTTAGTTTCATTCAAACTGCCATAGTAGTACGTCATTAACAAAGAGAGAATGAACATGTTAACCTGTTAATGATGTACTAGATGAAGTTGGCCTTTAGTTAAACATCATCTCCTGGTGGTAACTAATCACAATGGTCTTTCCAGGAAATTTCAAAAAGGATACTCTACTCAAATTGTATCTTTTGATGATCAAACACTCATCCACTGTAGACTGATACCGCTGTTTTCCAAAGCTCAGAAGTCTGTATTTGGCTGCATTAAATCCAATACAGTGTTAATTCATTCATGGTAAAATGGCGTATCTGTTGTAAAATTTGAGCAGCACTCTCCTGCTAAAGGGCTTGATCTTTATCTCAAACAAATCAGTGTTGCCTGTATGGGTTTGCTGCCTGTGGACACCTGATGTCAACTGTGGTATGCACAGTCAAGAACAGAAAGGAGCAATATTTGACATACCTAAGCATTTAATAGAACACAGAGGTCTCTCCAAACGCACATGAAGGGAATTCATGAAATTCATAGCTTATTGAAACTTTGACTTTCGTGCAACTACAAGAAATAGATTCATCTGGGTTGGTTAGTCTTGTTACTCGTTCTTTCTTCTGAAAGGGCTATCTGTGGCAACTTTTGCCATGTATGAAGCACTTTATTTCCCAGAGAACTTCCCAGCACTTTGATATAGTCTTTGGTAAAATAAAAACACACAAGTCGTCAGGAGCTATTAAAAAAGTAATGCCAGAATGACTGAACATTAAGCTTACAATTTAAAACATCTCATATATTTTAAAAACTTTTGGATGTGTAAATATGTTTCCTTTTTGTTATTTTGTATCTGTGCCATTAGAAGTTGCAGTGAAACACCCAATAAACGCATGTGGCTGGTGGCTATGTGTTACTCAACTCAATTCGTTTATATAAAATTAAATCCCCTTGGAACTTTAAATCACCAAGCTGCTCTTCTGCATATGTTGTCTTATTCCCAGGAAAGAAATCATTCAGATATTGAAGAGCTCCTACCTACGAGGACTCAACATGGCCTCCTTCTTTGCCAGCAGCAAAATCATCGTCTTTGTTACCTTCACTGTCTACACGCTCCTGGGCAACACCATCACTGCCAGCAGTGTGTTTGTCACGGTTTCCCTCTATGGTACAATCAAGCTCACAGTCACACTGTTCTTCCCACTGGCCATTGAGAAGTTGTCAGAGACGATGGTCAGCATTCACAGGATTAAGGTAATTCTGTTTTCTGCTATGAATTACAGCAGCTGTTTGTATTTGTTGATGACATTATTTCCATGTTTGCTTAAAATAGAAGTTGACATCCAGAGATTTATTTGGCTGACGAAGTGAACATTTCTAGAATAGTTAATGATCTCATATATCTTACATTAATTCCCCACCGGTAACCTACTAAAGGAATTCCTAGCGCTTTTTGCTCAAGCGTTCTTATTGTGAAACAGTTTAGTTCCATGAACATTACATAACCGATCCAGGAAACCAGAGCAAATCCTGCAAGACCTAGATTTTTTTTGATTATTGGATTTTAGAGCTTGCAGTCAACCTGTTGTATCCAGTAACAGTTTGTCTTGGTATCTCTTAAGTAGATACACATGCACAGGATTTCCATCAGGAACACAGTGTCTGATTAAGTGGCATTTGGCAGGAATTAACACGGGTGTATGTACAACTAAACCACTGAGCATCTGGCACAAAGAATGTCAAGACAAGTTGATTATAAAAAACATTTCATATGACGCTTCAATGTGCTTCAGAATAAAAAGCAAATAGGCAAAGATCATACATGATAAAAACACAAGATGAGAAGGTATTGTATATATAAAAACATAAGATGAGAACAAAAAATAGTAAGGTATTATAATGGAAAGGAAATTAAATGTAAAGGTATTATTGAAAAAGGAATAATACTGATTCTGAAAGTAAGATTTACACGTTAAGCTCACACTCTAAAACTCACTAAAAGTTTGCAAGAAAAGGCATGTTTTTATGATTTCACGGCAGACCATATTTCATATGGTGGAATGTCCAGTCAAGGCACCATAAGCCCATAACATTTTATTGTCAGTACAGTGAGAAGACCTTTACTCAATGATCTAAGCCTAAGGCTCTCACTGTACTGACTTTTTTTTGAAAAAGGTGAAATGTGTTGCAACGTAGCATCATAAATTCTACACAGAGGCCCCAGTCTACAAATTACATTCTCTGTAAGGGGGCATGCTTGTTTGAGACAGGCTCCATCTAAAATCACATCATCATTGATGTGATTGGACTGGAATCATGCAAAAATCATCGGCTCCCTCTAAAATATATTTACTAAAACTCAAACTTGCATACTTAAACAACTTTGTTGCATATCATACAGCCCTATTAGTTGGCACACATTAGCAGCCACAGTTTTTACTGTACCTTAGAGCTCCTTCTACAGTGACTCTGAACATAATTACAGTCCTGAACGGCTGATTCATTAAACATGGATCACATTAAGTGTATAGGGACGAAGCAGGCACGTTAAAGTCTATGTCTGACCATTTAACAAACTCCTGTAAGAAAAAACAGCGATAAGAGCTTGCAGGTAACATGAAGAGAAATTTCTCATGGGTTTAGAAAAGTGAGGCATGGATGTTCAGTTACTCATTACATAACCTGTCTGCATAATTTCTTTCTCCTCAAACTCAAGCTCAACAACTCTCAGGGTTGTTGATATGGGGATATTAAAAAACTTTCTAAACGTTTGTCAGCCTGGGATAAGGGGGAGTTAACCTGCCACATACATGATCTATCTCCACTTTTAAATGGAAATCATTCTCCCATAGCCTTTGAATAGTGTGCAGGGAGATAGGATTTAGAGAGTGGATGAGACTATACAAAACAGAGATTATGCCCCTCGTAGTGGGTAGTGGGGTGAAGAAGGGGTCACTTCTTTAGCTTCTTCAACACTTCTTTAGCAACTTGCTGTACAGCAATCTTTTCAGTGTGGATTTCTAAATACTTGTTAGACTTTTCATGAGTGAGAGTTGGTGAGAATTTCAGTTTTTTTGGCAGTAGTGATACTGTAGATTTAAAAACAAAAAAAAAACCTCCCCATACTATCTGGGGTGTGATCACAGTGTAAAGCCATGTGTGTCCATGACATGTACATGATGAATGTACATGTTGTTATCTTATTATTGTTAGTAGTGGTATTATTATTATTATTATTCTAAGACTCTGGACTCACCTGGTGCAATAATTTACCTCTGTGTAATAATTTGTAATAATAATTTTTAATACATACTTTTTATATATTTATGTTTTTTACTTTTGTGTTTGAAGTTTATTCCTATTCTTTTGGAGCTGTGTGTAACAAAAAGCAATTTCCCCCTGGGGATTATTAAAGGAATCCTGATTCTGATTCTGACCCCCCTCCCAGAATTTCCTTCTGCTGGACGAGGTTGAGAGAAGAAGCTTTGGGCTACCCTTGGAGGAAAAGAAAGAAAACTCCATTGAGATTGACAAGCTGACCTGCTACTGGGATAAGGTGAATATTCTAACCTTAGAAAGAGATATTGAGTGTATTACTTTATTTTCACTACTTTACATTGCCAGCACACAGCCTTTTCCAACTGGAAACTAAAGCCGTTCTCTGTCTTTGCAAGGTAAAACAATAATTTTACCTTGCAGAACACAGGAGTTGCTGGTCAGCCCCTGCCTCGATTGGTTGGTTGGTTTGTGTTATTGTGTGACTTTAGTTGAAATTTTAGTTCCGATCTGAACTAATTTGTTGATCGAAGCAGCTATAGACCAGAAACTCCTGTTTTTTTTTCTGAGATAAAATTACTGTTTTTGTCAATGGAGTCTGCTCTTCTCACAGTACCCCGTCGGAAAGGGCTGTCTGAAGTGGTAAAGCAGTGACAATATTCAAGATATAGTGTACACTTAAACTGATGCTGAACTAATGCTATAAAATGTTATGAAATGGAAGTATGGTTATATGGTTTTGTTCATTCAAATGTGTGTTTTTTGTTTCCTGCCAGAGTTTGGATGCTCCATCTCTGCAGAATATCTCCATCACAATGAAGTCGCACCAACTTCTGACTGTAATTGGCCCAGTGGGGGCTGGAAAGGTCAGTCCACCTGTGTGAACTAGCTTAGCGTCTTTCTTTATAGGTAAAGGCTCTAGGTGATGACAACCTACAACCTCTTTAAATATATCCACTTTCCCAACAGTCATCCCTGTTGAGTGCCATCCTGGGAGAGCTGCCTCATGACGCAGGGACGCTGAAGGTCAAAGGTCAGCTGACTTATGCTGCCCAGCAGCCCTGGGTGTTCCCTGGAACTATTCGAAGCAACATCCTGTTTGGGAGAGAGTTCAACCCCAAGATGTATGAGAGAGTCATCAGGGCCTGCGCTCTAAAGAGGGTGAGCTGGAGCGCAGTACCACACACACCATCTCCGGGGTCCTCAGGTCAAACCAGAGAGAGAGAGTTAATATTTCTTCTATTTTTAACATAGAAGTTAATATTTTGTCACTAATACATACACTAGTGGAGACACTAAAGACATTATACAACTTGGTTCGCATTTGCAGCAATACTCTCAACCCCTGGAAACAGACATTGATGTGTAAAATTAGTGGAGTTCCCCTTATAATAATTCTAGTTAATAGAATTAAAACTATACTGGCAATATTGTTCCACTTTGTTTCATGCACATACGCTGTATTTGTAGTAAAGCTCCACTGTCCACTGAGTGCAGGACCTGGAGCTGCTCCCAGATGGAGACCTGATGCTGATCGGGGACAGAGGAGCCACACTCAGCGGGGGGCAGAAAGCTCGTGTCAGCCTGGCCAGGTAAGAGTACGGTGACAGCTGTCATCTTTGCACCGCAGAAGGCACGCCACCACCAAGAAATGATTCTTTGCATATTTGGAATGACTTTTCCTTTGCTTAGTTGCTTGTCTGAGTTTCAAAGGAAGCTGCACAAGTAGCAGCTTGTTAGGTTATGTTTTGTTGAACTCTCCAGGTATGTGCTTTACTTGCAACAGTAAGAGGACAGCACATCGAAATTTGACTCTTCTGTCTACAGTTTTGTTCCTCACGTTGTTATACCCCACCAAAGTGTGTCTTTGTGTGTTTTGTCAGGGCCGTGTATCAGGATGCAGACATCTACCTCCTGGATGACCCTTTAAGTGCTGTGGATGCTGAGGTCGGGAGACACCTGTTTGAACAGTGAGTGATTGTTGCATATCCATTCCACATGTGCAGTACATACAATCGTCTGTCTCACCACCATTCACAATTTATTTCCATATTTTTCCAGCTGCAAATCGCTCCTTCATTGCATTGTAGGAGAATAGTATGCATCAACAGTCAAAATTCAGTTGTATTTAGTGTGCATACAGTCTGGTTTGAGCCTACTTTATTTTGTCACTTTAATATGTGAACACCTGACATACCGACACCCTACTTAGAATCAGTATTTTCTATGGATCTGGTAATAATGGGGTCTTGGTAATGGTGACATGTGCATTTGGACTGTTTGAATAATAGCTACATCAGTGTGTGTGTGTGTGTGTGTGTGTGTGTGTGTTCAGATGTATCTGTGGCCTGCTGAAGAACAAGTCTCGTGTCCTGGTCACACACCAGCTGCAGTACCTGAGGGAAGCTGACCAGATTGTCGTCCTCAAGGAGGTTTGTGCCCCTGCACAGGAAACGATTTCAAGTTTTCTGCTGCTTTTGTAAACCCAGTTACAAACACAACGCTCTTTGTTTGCTCTTCTAATGTGTTGCCTTCCACTCTTCAACTGTCTCCCAGGGTCATGTCATGGCTCAGGGTACCTACAACGAGCTGCAGGGATCTGGCCATGACGTTGTTTCCTATCTGAGAAGCAACGAGGAGCAGGAGCACTTGTCTCAGTCTGCAGACTCCGTCCTCTGGCTGTGTGACGACAGCCTGTCTGAGTCCTCACGCGCTTCACGCAGTGCTTACAGCCGACTCCTGCCACCAGATAGCAACTGGACCGACGAGCTTCCTGTGGGTACATTTTCAAAATAAAACCTGATCGTCTCCTGATGTCAGGATTATTTTACCACTGTTTCAATTACAAACTGAACATGTGCGATGTTCGGTTCTCATCTCATGCATTTTGTATCTACTTTCTCTCATTTTGTTTATAATACAATAATTTAAAATACTTTTTGATTTTACCTGATAACAGACTTCCATATAATATTTTCTTTAAGATGGGTAACGGTGTATTTCTTTTCTTCATAATGTTACAAAGTGCTTTACAAAACAAAGTAAAACCAGACAAGACAGTTAAAAATGAGGATAAAAGCAAAAGATACTAAAGAGGAGAATAAAGATAAGCTAATAAGAATGGTAAAATAAAATTATATATATATCAAGCATTACCAAAAGCTTTCACAAAGAGAAGTCTGAAGATGCAATTTAAAAGAAGCCAGAGATTTGATGCGTCTCAGTTCAGTGGGCAGAGAGCTCCACAGTGTGGGGGCTCTGATAGCAAAGGTCCGATCCCCCTTTTAGAATCACTAGCAGGGCTCCATCCGCTGATCGTAAAGGACAACAGGGCTCATATTGGGCAAGCAGCTCGGACAAATACTTTGGGGCCCTTTAAAGTCAGTAATACAATTTCAAAATGGATTTGTTGCTTAACAGGAGGCCAGTGTAGAGGGGTGATGTGATCATGTGGCTTTGTTCCAGCAATGAGTCAAGCAGCAGTTATGGTGGAGGGAGCTCTGGCTGTGCATTGCAGTAACCCAGTCTGAATTAAATGTACAACAAAATAATTCTAAGATGGTAAAAACATGATTGAACAACACTGTTCACAACTGGAGTTGAACAGACCTGTATGTGTAATATGTCAGCACAGAGCTGACACTTAAATTATATAACTGGTTCCTTGACTCAGCCTGGAGTATGAAAATGTGAATCAGCAAAGACTTGTTTTGCAGGCTGAAACAGTTTGTACCATGGCGGAGGAGACTCGAGTGGAAGGAAATGTTGGCAGCCGCATTTATCTCAAGTACTTCACTGCGGGCTGTAACCTCGCGGTGCTATTGGCTATAGCTCTGCTCAGCCTCACAGCTGAGGTAAGCCATGTCCCTAAGGCCTGTGCACATTCTAACTTTTCACTGTTTGGAATTCACATTTCACAGGCATTATCCCTTTTTCTCCCACTCCTTTTCCTCCAAGATATGTCATGTAAGCTAATATGTTTCAATATTTTGGTTTATTAAACTTTGTTTCCTTTCTTAGGTTGCATATATTCTGCAGGACTGGTGGCTGGTATACTGGTGAGTGTTTTTAATTCTTATTGAGTAATGTGCAGTGTAGCTGGATACTGCTCTATGCAGTTGTGTGTTTTTTCTATTTCTTGAAGCAATTAATAGTAATATTTAATCTTTGGCTGTGTGCCTGGTTTGATGTGTTTTATCTTGTCAACTGGCAGGGCGAGAGAAGAGAGTTTTAACAGCACATCCACTGCTGTTGTCATTAAACACGGCATTAATGCTACCCACTGCGATCGAGAGCTCACATTTTACATTAGCATTTATTCAGGTAAGTCTTCCATTGGTATGATTATCCCCACAGATGTTTACAGTACTGTTGTTGACTGTAGTGTTTATTGAGTCCACCATGTTTTACATGTTCTGCTAGAAGACGCAGATCCAAAGTAGCCCCGCTGTCTTTGTGTTTAGGTTTGACAGCAGCTGCTGTGGTCTTTGGCTTTGCCAGGAGCTTAGTGATCTTTCATGGGTTGGTGAGATCAGCTCAGACGCTCCACAACAGCATGTTCAGTGCTGTCATCCGCACGCCTGTGCGCTTCTTTGACATTAACCCCATAGGTGAGCCCAAACACCTAAAAATCAAATGTACTGCATGGTTTACAGCCTGTTAGTGCTATTAAAGAGTTTCAACAGTTTCTAACTGGCTTTGCTTTTTGCAGGAAGAATTCTAAACAGGTTTTCCAAAGACATCAGCCAGATGGACTCCACATTACCCATCACCTTTGTGGACTTTTATCAAGTGAGAAATAACAACCCTTTGGCCAACAATACTGCACATATTACTCTGCACTGACGTGTATTTATTGTCCACTTTTTTTTTTGTCTGACATTTGACAAGACCTCCTCAGTATCCCTCACAATGAGGTGCTTGTTGTTTTTCAGTTGTTTTTACAGAACATTGGCGTGGTAGCGGTGTCAGCCTCCGTCATTCCTCTCATCCTCATTCCTGTCGTTCCTCTGGTCCTAATCTTCTTGTACCTGAGACGTTTCTACCTGCATACATCACGAGATGTCAAACGCCTTGAGTCCACAAGTACGTTTGCACTCTTGCCCTCGCTGCACTGTGCACATCAAATTGGTTTTGGTTATGAGATGAAGATGAAGCAGTGGGCTTCTGAAATACAGAGTGCAAACTGATCCTGATGAGTGTTTGCTTTTAAAGATGGTTGTAAGCATAGTTTTCTCTCCCTCTTCCTGCAGCTCGGAGTCCCGTGTTCTCCCATCTGTCGTCTTCTCTTCAGGGCCTGTGGACAATTCGAGCCCTCAGAGCCGAGGAGAGGTTAAAGAAGGCATTTGACGCACACCAGGACCTGCACTCAGGTTCTCCTTCACTGCCATCATTGCTAACATCTGGATTGTCAAAGCTTATATATAAGTGTAGTGCCACTGCCAGAGGAAAATCCAATTATTACAAAATGCTGATGATGATTCCTCTGTGTGGAAGCACTGGAACTCTGCAGTGAATAGACAATGTGTCTGTGCTGAAGAAATGTTCTCTCTCTCGGGTTAGAGGCCTGGTTTCTGTTCCTGATGACCTCCCGCTGGTTTGCACTTCGACTTGACAGCATTTGCTCCTTATTCATCACCTCCGCAACATTTGGCTGCATCCTGCTCAGAGATGGTGAGGAGCTGTGTGCACACACAAAGTCTGAGCTGGTCAAATAAGGGCAGTCTTACCCCTGTACTAGGAGATTGTTTGGAAACTCCCTCCATAACCTCAAATGGCTGCTTGATATCATGAATCATACCATCTTCAGTCAGGACCATCTTCTGGTTCTGTCACTTGATACCAAAAAGCCTTTTAACCAGTGTTTAGTTTTTATAGAAAAACCCTGTGCAGTTAATTACAAATATGTTCCTTTAGGGGCCTTGTTTTTAATAATCAAGAATCAAGCCCATTACTTTTTTAAATTCAAACATTCAATATTGGAAATGAGTCTTAATTCATTCTGTCCAAACAGTTCTTTTCCCAGCTTGACAGGCAGCACTCTGTCTGTGTAGAAACGTCCTGATATTCATTATGTGTCTGTTTATAAGGGCTGGAGGCTGGAGAGGTGGGCCTGGTGCTGACCTACGCTGTGACACTAGTAGGAAACTTCCAGTGGACGATGAGGCAAAGTGCTGAGGTGGAGAACATGGTAAGAACAGGGGGGCTTTTATGGCAGCCCTACATTGTCAATAGTTTATACATTAGATGTTGACATTAGGGATCAGTGATACATGAGCAAAGCCTGACAGACTCATGTCTGTTCTGTGGAGGAAGCAGACAGCTGTCTCCAACAGAAACAAAGAGGAGTAGTTAGCTGATTGGAAAAAACCTCTTGTCTCTTCAGATGACTTCGGTGGAGAGGGTGGTGGAGTACACTGAACTGGAGAGTGAAGCACCCTGGGAAACCCACAAGCGTCCTCCTCCTGATTGGCCCAGCAAAGGTCTGATGACCTTCGACCGGGTCAGCTTCTCCTACAGCAGCGACGGCCCGCTGGTGCTCAAAGACCTCAGTGCCACATTCCAACCCAACGAGAAGGTGAGACACGTTGTGCAAATGGCCGCAATCTGCTTTTTCATCACACTCTGCAGATGTCATCAGTCATAGTCTTTGTGGCTTTCCTGTGCATCAGGTTGGAATTGTGGGTAGGACAGGTGCTGGGAAAAGCTCTCTGGTGTCAGCTCTCTTCCGGCTGGCAGAGCCTCAGGGGAAGATCTACATCGACGGTGTGTTGACCTCTGAGATCGGCCTCCATGACCTGCGCCAGAAGATGTCCATCATCCCTCAGGTAAACACGACAGCTGTCAGTTTGGCATCCTAAAATTACATTTAAAGGATTTAAAGTTTTTCTTACATGGAAAACCTGCAACATTTAGGTTTCTGAAATTTGGAAATTCCACATAAATGGAAACATTTCTGCTTCCTGTCTTTCATAGGTAAAAAAATCCTGTTTAGATAAGTGTATAACAGAACAAAATAAACATCAGCCCTGGGACTGAGCATTCAGTATCAGCATCAATGCATCTTTGCTTGTTTATTTCTATTCTGACCATTTCAAATATAGTTTTGAGATGTTACATTTTAAGATGTAATTGTATTGTAATTGTTTATATAAGTGTGACCATGTCTCGCCTTGGTTCCCCAGGACCCGGTGCTGTTTACTGACACTGTGAGGAAAAACCTGGACCCTTTCGACCAGCACACTGATGAAGACCTGTGGAAGGCTCTAGAGGAGGCGAGTATCCAATCAGCACACAGTACAGAGTTGAGTTAGTAAGTCACACACTCTCTGTCCATGTTCCTGCAGGTGCAGCTGAAGTCTGTGGTGGAGGAGCTGCCCGGTAAGCTGGAGACGGTTCTGGCCGAGTCGGGCTCCAACTTCAGCGTGGGCCAGAGGCAGCTGGTGTGTCTGGCCAGAGCCATCCTGAGGAAGAATCGCATCCTCATCATCGATGAGGCCACGGCCAACGTGGACCCCAGGTACTGCACACAAGATGTACCGTCATCTCAGCTCAAGGATTCAGTGGTTTTCTAAGAGCTGGGATTCTATTGGACGACCGTCTCCTTTGTTTCTGCAGGACGGATGAACTGATTCAGAAAACCATACGGGAAAAATTCAGAGAATGCACCGTGCTGACCATCGCTCATCGTCTCAACACCATCATAGACAGCGACAGGATTCTGGTGAGTCAATACTGAATGTTTTAGAGTAGGGGGGTCGTAGATATCACCACAGGTGAGGAGTTGTTTCGCAATATTTTATTGGTACAACCAGATTGAATTTAATAAAGTAATACCAGTAAACTGCTGAAATTATGAGTTGTAGTGTTCATCTGTTGTATAAACACTCAGTCCCTTCATTTATCAGACTACTTATTACACAACATATAGTGAAATTGTTGGAGCATAGAACAAGCTTATCAGTTATATAAAAAAGTATGATGCACATTTATTTAAAAAAACATTAGGCAGTAAGTAGAATATACTTACTAACAGATCTGGTCTAAAACACCTCGACAGCCAAAGAAATCAATAGCTGCTGAAATGTTAATACTTGCAGGGAGTCAGTTTAGCATGAAGTCATTGCTGTCTAGTATTTTGTACCTTTGGTGAACTGACCCTTGTATGGTGAATGGGACCCGATCTCATTTTTTTATCAACAGAAAAATTATACGATTAATTCTTTTTTCAAACTCATTGGCCTTGGCTCATTGAGTTTGAAAAAAGAATCGTATCATTTTCCTAAACAAATGAAAACGGGTCCCACAGACCTGAACACCATACAAGGGTTAAACAATGCTAATGATGACGAGCAGGTTCCCTGGTGTAGAGTTTTTAAAGTTGTTGGGAGTGTGCTTTGTAACCAACCTGTAGTCACACCTAGTGTTGCCTGGAAACCTCTGTTGTTTTCTCAGTCACTGTACGTCTGTCTCTATCTTATTCTATATCTATCTCTCTGTAGAAGAGTTTCATTGTACTACTCACAATTTCTCTATCTGCTGCTGATTAGTACTAGTGAATGACCCACTGACCGTTAAGCTCCACCAGGTTTGACCATCAATGGCTGTTTTATCTTTTTTACCTTTTATCCTGCTTTAAAGGTGCTGGACAATGGTGTCATCCAGGAGTCAGACCGGCCCTTCACCCTGCTGCAAAACAAAGACGGTGCTCTCTACAAGATGGTGCAGCAGTTGGGCCACGCCGAGGCAGCCGCCCTGCTCAACTCAGCCAGCGAGGTGAGGTGAAAAAGGTCTTGAATATTGCACTGCATCTGTTGGCTTGTCTTCACTCGTGGAAAGAGAACAAAGCAATCTTGTACAATAAAGTACACGGAGATGGCAAATTGGATTTGTAGGCATTTATGTAGCATTTGACTGTACAAATAACAGTAATGATTGAACAGAGTACTCTCTCTATGCGACATACAAAACAGATTTTCAGTGAGATCACAGAAACTCATGTTGCTGTGCAATTAGTTGGATATGGTGAACATTAGTCTGTGCAACGGTGCTTCGTGTTTTTACAAACAAAGGCAACCTTGGTTAAATTAACACGTGTACAAACTGCTGTCAAATAAGGCACTTACAGTTTAAAGCATACAACAATTTCTGCAAGGCATCAGTATACTGAGCAGCAATTAAGATAAATATGATGCATAGAAAATAAATAGTGATCTATGTCAACAGTTTTTACAGTAGTGATCTTCAGCTCTCTTGGCTGGGTGTGTTGGCCAGAGCCTCTGCAGGTCCCGTCTCTCCTCACCAGCTGGACCGGACAGCTCTCACCGGAGGGCCACAGTATGAGCTCAGGCACTTCTCAAGCCTTCTGGCAAAGCAGCGAGTCAGCACCTCACAGGGCGGTCTCAAAGATAACCAAGTTACCGTCTGCTGTTTCTGCGTGTCCGTTTGATATGCTGGTAGGGCTTCTGCTGTTGTAAGCCTGAGAACACACATTTGGAAAGTCAGATTTGCTTAGAGATAAAATGAAGATGTGTTTAAAGAAACATTTTGGGTGTAAAGGTCACCTGTTTGGCTGCCTCTAGTAGAGCTGCTGCCTCCTGCTTGCCAGTCTGCTGCACCATTTTAGAAAAGATGCCGTCAGGATCCTGAAGCAGGGTGTAAGGCTCAGCGTACGCATCTATTTTCCCTGCATCTAGAACCTGGAGACCAAATGTTGAAAAGCATTTCTATATTTGGAGAATTTCTGACCGTGAATTAATTTAACCAGGGTGTTAAAATAGAATGTCTTTATTGTCATTTGTACAGGTACAACGAAATTGAAAGTGTAATCCACTTTAAGTGCCAAAAAAAGTATAAAAAGTATATAAACATCAGCACCAGAATAAGTTAACTGTCTTTGACTTCCTGTAATATTCCATGTTGTTTCAGGTTGGGCTGTGATTGTAGTGTCACACTGAATGCACCAATGGCAGGCACAGCACGTCATGTCATCTACAGGCAAGTCAATAGCTGCTGCAGTTTGGACACTTGCACTGCTTAAGGTGAGACAGTAGTCTCCTCACTGTTACTGTAATAGGAGTCAAGTTGTGTCATGTAAACTGACATTTGAATGAATGTGCAGTGATTTGTACAAATGCAGACACACTTAATCTGTTTAGAGTGTTTAATTTTCCACGTCCATTTACAGTCTCTGGCTTGCAAACTGCTAAATCTGTGATGTGTGTTCATTGACATAGTTGAGACAAATTTCACAGTATTTGAAATTCTCATAGCTACAGCGAGAGAGAGAGACTGATTGATAGATATAGAGTCTATATCTATCTCTATCTAATTCTAGATAGAGATAGATCTGTTAGTAAGTATATTCTACTTACTGCCTAATGTTTTTTTTAAATAAATGTGCATCATACTTTTTTTATATAACTGATAAGCTTGTTCTATGCTCCAACAATTTCACTATATGTTGTGTAATAAGTAGTCTGATAAATGAAGGGACTGAGTGTTTATACAACAGATGAACACTACAACTCATAATTTCAGCAGTTTACTGGTATTACTTTATTAAATTCAATCTGGTTGTACCAACAAAATAAAAATTGCGAAACAACTCCTCACCTGTGGTGATATCTACGACCCCCCTACTCTAAAACATTCAGTATTGACTCACCAGAATCCTGTCGCTGTCTATGATGGTGTTGAGACGATGAGCGATGGTCAGCACGGTGCATTCTCTGAATTTTTCCCGTATGGTTTTCTGGATCAGTTCATCCGTCCTGCAGAAACAAAGGAGACGGTCGTCCAATAGAATCCCAGCTCTTAGAAAACCACTGAATCCTTGAGCTGAGATGACGGTACATCTTGTGTGCAGTACCTGGGGTCCACGTTGGCCGTGGCCTCATCGATGATGAGGATGCGATTCTTCCTCAGGATGGCTCTGGCCAGACACACCAGCTGCCTCTGGCCCACGCTGAAGTTGGAGCCCGACTCGGCCAGAACCGTCTCCAGCTTACCGGGCAGCTCCTCCACCACAGACTTCAGCTGCACCTGCAGGAACATGGAGACGTTCAGTGGATCGTTGTAACAGTTCAGATTATTGAACGGGATCCCAGTTATTAGATTTTCAAAAGAGGGTTTCCGTGTGTCTCTAAATTACTGACCTCTTGCAGAGCGTTCCACAGTTCTTCATCTGTGTGATAGTTAAAAGGGTCCATGTTCTTCCTCATGGAGCCTGTGAACAGCACCGGATCCTAGAGAACAAGGAGGTTACACATCAATCCAGAGACAAAATCACTCAGAAATGAGACACAGGCAGAGTTTTTACATCCTGGTGAAGAATTAATTGATCTCCATCTATATAGATATCTATATATCCATAGATAGATAGATAGATAGATAGAGAAGTAGATAGAGAAGTAGAGATAGATAGAGAAGTAGAGAGAGATAGAGAAGTAGAGATAGATAGAGAAGTAGAGAGATAGATAGAGATAGAGATAGAGATAGATAGAGATAGAGATAGATAGAGATAGAGATAGATAGAGAAGTAGAGATAGATAGAGATAGATAGAGAAGTAGAGATAGATAGAGAAGTAGAGATAGATAGAGATAGAGATAGAGATAGATAGAGATAGATAGAGATAGATAGAGAAGTAGAGATAGATAGAGGTAGAGAGAGATAGAGAAGTAGAGAGATAGAGATAGATAGAGATAGATAGAGATAGAGATAGAGAGAGAGAGAGAGAGATAGAGAGAGATAGATAGAGAAGTAGAGAGAGATAGAGAAGTAGAGAGATAGATAGAGATAGATAGAGATAGAGATAGATAGAGATAGAGATAGATAGAGAAGTAGAGATAGAGAGAGAGAGAGATAGATAGAGATAGATAGAGAGAGATAGAGAAGTAGAGATAGATAGAGGTAGAGAGAGATAGAGAAGTAGAGAGATAGAGATAGATAGAGATAGATAGAGATAGAGATAGAGATAGATAGAGATAGATAGAGAAGTAGAGATAGATAGAGATAGAGATAGATAGAGATAGATAGAGATAGAGATAGATAGAGAAGTAGAGATAGAGAGAGAGAGAGAGATAGATAGAGAGAGATAGATAGAGATAGATAGAGATAGATAGAGAGAGATAGATAAAGATAGATAGAGATAGATAGAGAAGTAGAGATAGATAGAGGTAGAGAGAGATAGAGAAGTAGAGAGATAGAGATAGATAGAGATAGATAGAGATAGAGATAGAGATAGATAGAGATAGATAGAGAAGTAGAGATAGATAGAGATAGAGATAGATAGAGAAGTAGAGAGATAGATAGAGAGAGATAGATAGAGATAGATAGAGATAGAGATAGAGATAGAGAGAGAGAGATAGAGATAGATAGAGATAGATAGAGAAGTAGAGAGAGATAGAGATAGATAGAGATAGATAGAGAAGTAGAGATAGATAGAGAAGTAGAGATAGATAGAGATAGATAGAGATAGAGATAGATAGAGATAGAGATAGATAGAGATAGATAGAGAAGTAGAGATAGATAGAGAGAGATAGATAGAGATAGAGATAGAGATAGATAGAGATAGAGATAGAGATAGATAGAGAAGTAGAGATAGATAGAGAAGTAGAGAGATAGATAGAGATAGATAGAGATAGAGATAGATAGAGATAGATAGAGAAGTAGAGATAGATAGAGATAGAGATAGATAGAGAAGTAGAGATAGATAGAGAAGTAGAGATAGATAGAGATAGAGATAGAGATAGAGAGATAGAGATAGATAGAGAAGTAGAGATAGATAGAGATAGATAGAGAAGTAGAGAGATAGATAGAGATAGATAGAGATAGAGATAGAGAGAGAGAGATAGAGATAGATAGAGATAGATAGAGAAGTAGAGAGAGATAGAGAAGTAGAGATAGATAGAGATAGAGATAGATAGAGATAGATAGAGAAGTAGAGATAGATAGAGGTAGAGAGAGATAGATAGAGATAGATAGAGAAGTAGAGAGAGATAGAGAAGTAGAGAGATAGATAGAGAGAGATAGAGAGATAGAGATAGAGATAGATAGAGAAGTAGAGATAGATAGAGATAGATAGAGAAGTAGAGAGATAGATAGAGATAGATAGAGATAGAGATAGAGAAGTAGAGATAGATAGATAGATAGATAGAGAAGTAGAGATAGATAGAGATAGATAGAGATAGAGATAGAGATAGATAGAGATAGATAGAGATAGAGATAGATAGAGAAGTAGAGATAGAGAGAGAGAGAGATAGATAGAGAAGTAGAGAGATAGATAGAGATAGATAGAGATAGAGATAGAGATAGATAGAGATAGATAGAGATAGAGATAGATAGAGAAGTAGAGATAGAGAGAGAGAGAGATAGATAGAGAAGTAGAGAGATAGATAGAGAGAGATAGATAGAGATAGATAGAGATAGAGATAGATAGAGATAGAGATAGATAGAGAAGTAGAGATAGAGAGAGAGAGAGAGATAGATAGAGATAGATAGAGAAGTAGAGATAGATAGAGATAGATAGAGAAGTAGAGAGAGATAGAGATAGATAGAGATAGATAGAGAAGTAGAGATAGATAGAGATAGAGATAGAGATAGATAGAGATAGATAGAGATAGATAGAGAAGTAGAGATAGAGAGAGAGAGAGATATAGATAGAGAAGTAGAGATAGATAGAGAAGTAGAGAGATAGATAGAGATAGATAGAGATAGAGATAGATAGAGATAGATAGAGAAGTAGAGATAGATAGAGAAGTAGAGATAGATAGAGATAGAGATAGAGATAGATAGAGATAGATAGAGAAGTAGAGATAGATAGAGGTAGAGAGAGATAGAGAAGTAGAGAGATAGAGATAGATAGAGATAGATAGAGATAGATAGAGAAGTAGAGATAGATAGAGATAGAGATAGAGATAGATAGAGATAGATAGAGATAGATAGAGAAGTAGAGATAGATAGAGGTAGAGAGAGATAGAGAAGTAGAGAGATAGAGATAGATAGAGATAGATAGAGATAGATAGAGAAGTAGAGAGAGATAGAGAAGTAGAGAGATAGATAGAGATAGATAGAGAAGTAGAGATAGATAGAGATAGAGATAGATAGAGAAGTAGAGATAGATAGAGAAGTAGAGATAGATAGAGATAGAGATAGAGATAGATAGAGATAGAGATAGATAGAGAAGTAGAGATAGAGAGAGAGAGAGAGATAGATAGAGATAGATAGAGAAGTAGAGATAGATAGAGATAGATAGAGAAGTAGAGAGAGATAGAGATAGATAGAGATAGAGATAGAGATAGATAGAGATAGATAGAGAAGTAGAGAGAGATAGAGAAGTAGAGAGATAGATAGAGAGAGATAGAGAGATAGAGATAGAGATAGATAGAGAAGTAGAGATAGATAGAGATAGATAGAGAAGTAGAGAGATAGATAGAGATAGATAGAGATAGAGATAGAGAAGTAGAGATAGATAGATAGATAGATAGAGAAGTAGAGATAGAGAGAGATAGAGATAGATAGAGATAGAGATAGAGATAGATAGAGATAGATAGAGATAGATAGAGATAGATAGAGAAGTAGAGATAGAGAGAGAGAGAGATATAGATAGAGAAGTAGAGATAGATAGAGAAGTAGAGAGATAGATAGAGATAGATAGAGATAGAGATAGATAGAGATAGATAGAGAAGTAGAGATAGATAGAGAAGTAGAGATAGATAGAGATAGATAGAGATAGAGATAGATAGAGATAGATAGAGAAGTAGAGATAGATAGAGAAGTAGAGATAGATAGAGATAGAGATAGAGATAGATAGAGATAGATAGAGATAGAGATAGAGAAGTAGAGATAGATAGATAGATAGATAGAGAAGTAGAGATAGATAGAGATAGAGATAGATAGAGATAGAGATAGAGATAGATAGAGATAGATAGAGATAGAGATAGATAGAGAAGTAGAGATAGAGAGAGAGAGAGAGATAGATAGAGATAGATAGAGAAGTAGAGATAGATAGAGATAGATAGAGAAGTAGAGAGAGATAGAGATAGATAGAGATAGAGATAGAGATAGATAGAGATAGAGATAGATAGAGAAGTAGAGATAGAGAGAGAGAGAGATAGATAGAGATAGATAGAGATAGATAGAGAGAGATAGAGAAGTAGAGATAGATAGAGGTAGAGAGAGATAGAGAAGTAGAGATAGATAGAGATAGAGATAGATAGAGATAGATAGAGATAGAGATAGATAGAGAAGTAGAGATAGAGAGAGAGAGAGAGATAGATAGAGAGAGATAGATAGAGATAGATAGAGATAGATAGAGAGAGATAGATAAAGATAGATAGAGATAGATAGAGAAGTAGAGATAGATAGAGGTAGAGAGAGATAGAGAAGTAGAGAGATAGAGATAGATAGAGATAGATAGAGATAGAGATAGAGATAGATAGAGATAGATAGAGAAGTAGAGATAGATAGAGATAGAGATAGATAGAGAAGTAGAGAGATAGATAGAGAGAGATAGATAGAGATAGATAGAGATAGAGATAGAGAGAGAGAGATAGAGATAGATAGAGATAGATAGAGAAGTAGAGATAGATAGAGGTAGAGAGAGATAGATAGAGATAGATAGAGAAGTAGAGAGAGATAGAGAAGTAGAGAGATAGATAGAGAGAGATAGAGAAGTAGAGAGAGATAGAGATAGATAGAGATAGAGATAGATAGAGATAGATAGAGAAGTAGAGATAGATAGAGATAGAGATAGATAGAGATAGATAGAGAAGTAGAGATAGATAGAGAGAGATAGATAGAGATAGAGATAGAGATAGATAGAGAAGTAGAGATAGATAGAGATAGAGATAGAGATAGATAGAGAAGTAGAGATAGATAGAGATAGAGATAGATAGAGATAGATAGAGAAGTAGAGATAGATAGAGATAGAGATAGATAGAGAAGTAGAGATAGATAGAGAAGTAGAGATAGATAGAGATAGAGATAGAGATAGAGAGAGAGAGATAGAGATAGATAGAGAAGTAGAGATAGATAGAGAAGTAGAGATAGATAGAGATAGAGATAGAGATAGATAGAGAAGTAGAGAGATAGATAGAGATAGATAGAGATAGAGATAGAGATAGATAGAGAAGTAGAGATAGATAGAGATAGAGATAGATAGAGATAGATAGAGAAGTAGAGATAGATAGAGATAGAGATAGATAGAGAAGTAGAGATAGATAGAGAAGTAGAGATAGATAGAGATAGAGATAGAGATAGAGAGAGAGAGATAGAGATAGATAGAGAAGTAGAGATAGATAGAGAAGTAGAGATAGATAGAGATAGAGATAGAGATAGATAGAGAAGTAGAGAGATAGATAGAGATAGATAGAGATAGAGATAGAGAGAGAGAGATAGATAGAGATAGAGAAGTAGAGAGAGATAGAGAAGTAGAGATAGATAGAGATAGAGATAGATAGAGAAGTAGAGATAGAGAGAGAGAGAGAGATAGATAGAGAGAGATAGAGAAGTAGAGATAGATAGAGATAGAGATAGATAGAGAAGTAGAGAGATAGATAGAGAGAGATAGATAGAGATAGATAGAGAAGTAGAGATAGATAGAGAAGTAGAGATAGATAGAGATAGAGATAGAGATAGAGAGAGAGAGATAGAGATAGATAGAGAAGTAGAGATAGATAGAGATAGATAGAGAAGTAGAGAGATAGATAGAGATAGATAGAGATAGAGATAGAGAAGTAGAGAGATAGATAGAGATAGATAGAGATAGAGATAGATAGAGATAGAGATAGATAGAGATAGATAGAGATAGAGATAGATAGAGAAGTAGAGATAGAGAGAGAGAGAGAGATAGATAGAGAAGTAGAGATAGATAGAGATAGAGATAGATAGAGATAGATAGAGAAGTAGAGATAGATAGAGATAGAGATAGATAGAGAAGTAGAGATAGATAGAGAAGTAGAGATAGATAGAGATAGAGATAGAGATAGAGAGAGAGAGATAGAGATAGATAGAGAAGTAGAGATAGATAGAGAAGTAGAGATAGATAGAGATAGAGATAGATAGAGAAGTAGAGAGATAGATAGAGATAGATAGAGATAGAGATAGAGAGAGAGAGATAGAGATAGATAGAGATAGAGAAGTAGAGAGAGATAGAGAAGTAGAGATAGATAGAGATAGAGATAGATAGAGAAGTAGAGATAGAGAGAGAGAGAGAGATAGATAGAGAGAGATAGAGAAGTAGAGATAGATAGAGATAGAGATAGATAGAGAAGTAGAGAGATAGATAGAGAGAGATAGATAGAGATAGATAGAGATAGAGATAGAGATAGAGAGAGAGAGATAGAGATAGATAGAGATAGATAGAGAGAGATAGATAGAGATAGAGAAGTAGAGAGAGATAGAGAAGTAGAGATAGATAGAGATAGAGATAGATAGAGAAGTAGAGATAGAGAGAGAGAGAGAGATAGATAGAGAGAGATAGAGAAGTAGAGATAGATAGAGATAGAGATAGATAGAGAAGTAGAGATAGAGAGAGAGAGAGAGATAGATAGAGAGAGATAGAGAAGTAGAGATAGATAGAGATAGAGATAGATAGAGAAGTAGAGAGATAGATAGAGAGAGAGAGATAGAGATAGATAGAGAAGTAGAGATAGATAGAGATAGATAGAGAAGTAGAGAGATAGATAGAGATAGATAGAGATAGAGATAGAGAAGTAGAGAGATAGATAGAGATAGATAGAGATAGAGATAGATAGAGATAGAGATAGATAGAGATAGATAGAGATAGAGATAGATAGAGAAGTAGAGATAGAGAGAGAGAGAGAGATAGATAGAGAAGTAGAGATAGATAGAGATAGAGATAGATAGAGATAGATAGAGAAGTAGAGATAGATAGAGATAGAGATAGATAGAGAAGTAGAGATAGATAGAGAAGTAGAGATAGATAGAGATAGAGATAGAGATAGAGAGAGAGAGATAGAGATAGATAGAGAAGTAGAGATAGATAGAGAAGTAGAGATAGATAGAGATAGAGATAGAGATAGATAGAGAAGTAGAGAGATAGATAGAGATAGATAGAGATAGAGATAGAGAGAGAGAGATAGAGATAGATAGAGATAGAGAAGTAGAGAGAGATAGAGAAGTAGAGATAGATAGAGATAGAGATAGATAGAGAAGTAGAGATAGAGAGAGAGAGAGAGATAGATAGAGAGAGATAGAGAAGTAGAGATAGATAGAGATAGAGATAGATAGAGAAGTAGAGAGATAGATAGAGAGAGATAGATAGAGATAGATAGAGATAGAGATAGAGATAGAGAGAGAGAGATAGAGATAGATAGAGATAGATAGAGAAGTAGAGAGATAGATAGAGATAGATAGAGATAGAGATAGAGAAGTAGAGAGATAGATAGAGATAGATAGAGATAGAGATAGATAGAGATAGAGATAGATAGAGATAGATAGAGATAGAGATAGATAGAGAAGTAGAGATAGAGAGAGAGAGAGATAGATAGAGAAGTAGAGAGATAGATAGAGATAGATAGAGATAGAGATAGAGATAGAGAGAGAGAGATAGAGATAGATAGAGATAGATAGAGAAGTAGAGAGAGATAGAGAAGTAGAGAGATAGATAGAGATAGATAGAGAGAGATAGAGAAGTAGAGATAGATAGAGGTAGAGAGAGATAGAGAAGTAGAGAGATAGAGATAGATAGAGAAGTAGAGATAGATAGAGATAGAGATAGATAGAGATAGATAGAGAAGTAGAGATAGATAGAGATAGATAGAGATAGATAGAGATAGATAGAGAAGTAGAGATAGATAGAGAAGTAGAGATAGATAGAGATAGAGATAGAGATAGAGATAGATAGAGATAGATAGAGATAGATAGAGATAGAGATAGAGAGAGAGAGATAGAGATAGATAGAGATAGATAGAGAAGTAGAGAGAGATAGAGAAGTAGAGAGATAGATAGAGATAGATAGAGAAGTAGAGAGAGATAGAGAAGTAGAGAGATAGATAGAGATAGATAGAGATAGAGATAGATAGAGATAGAGATAGATAGAGATAGATAGAGATAGAGATAGAGATAGAGAGAGAGAGATAGAGATAGATAGAGATAGATAGAGAAGTAGAGAGAGATAGAGAAGTAGAGAGATAGATAGAGATAGATAGAGATAGAGATAGATAGAGAGAGAGATAGATAGATAGAGATAGATAGAGAGAGATAGAGAAGTAGAGATAGATAGAGGTAGAGAGAGATAGAGAAGTAGAGAGATAGAGATAGATAGAGATAGATAGAGATAGAGATAGAGATAGATAGAGATAGATAGAGAAGTAGAGATAGATAGAGATAGAGATAGATAGAGATAGATAGAGATAGAGATAGATAGAGATAGATAGAGAAGTAGAGATAGATAGAGATAGAGATAGAGATAGAGAGAGAGAGATAGAGATAGATAGAGAAGTAGAGATAGATAGAGATAGATAGAGAAGTAGAGAGATAGATAGAGATAGATAGAGATAGAGATAGATAGAGAAGTAGAGATAGAGAGAGAGAGAGATAGATAGAGAGAGATAGATAGAGATAGATAGAGGTAGAGAGAGATAGAGAAGTAGAGAGATAGAGATAGATAGAGATAGATAGAGATAGAGATAGAGATAGATAGAGATAGATAGAGAAGTAGAGATAGATAGAGATAGATAGAGAAGTAGAGATAGATAGAGATAGAGAAGTAGAGATAGATAGATAGAGAAGTAGAGATAGATAGAGGTAGAGAGAGATAGAGAAGTAGAGAGATAGAGATAGATAGAGATAGATAGAGATAGAGATAGAGATAGATAGAGATAGATAGAGAAGTAGAGATAGATAGAGATAGATAGAGAAGTAGAGATAGATAGAGATAGAGATAGATAGAGAAGTAGAGATAGATAGAGAAGTAGAGATAGATAGAGAAGTAGAGATAGATAGAGATAGAGATAGATAGAGAAGTAGATAGATAGATAGTGGTCTCCTGGTTACCTGAGGGATGATGGACATCTTCTGGCGCAGGTCATGGAGGCCGATCTCAGAGGTCAACACCCCGTCAATGTAGATCTTCCCCTGAGGCTCTGCCAGCCGGAAGAGAGCTGACACCAGAGAGCTTTTCCCAGCACCTGTCCTACCCACAATTCCAACCTGACGCACAGGAGAGAAGAAGCAGGTTTAATCCACCAGCTTTGGTTTATCATCATGTGACATTCAGTCCTCTAAAAGACAAAGATGTCCGACCTTCTCTTTGGGTCGGAACATTGCTTTCAGGTTCTGCAGCACCAGCGGGCCGTCGCTGCTGTAGGAGAAGCTGACCCGGTCGAAGGTCATCAGACCTTTGCTGGGCCAATCAGGAGGAGGACGCTTGTGGGTTTCCCAGGGTGCTTCACTCTCCAGTTCAGTGTACTCCACCACCCTCTCCACCGAAGTCATCTGAAGAGACACAAGTTACTTAATGTCACATCCTGGGTTTAAGAAGGCTTCCATGTGGCAAATATTTGTCCGCAAATAATTTTGTAGGATTTTTGAGCTTCAAAATGCTCAGACAATTAAAAAAAAACATTTAAAAAGATTTACTATTGATAACAGACCACTCACATTATAACCACTTCTGTTGGATGTTGCACCATCCCAGAAATAACTGCTATAAGTCATTTTAAGACTGTTTTGAGCCACTGGTATGATGCAAATAGACACCTGCAAAGACCAATGAACTTTTAAACTGTGTGTGAGGAAGATTCTCACCATGTTCTCCACCTCTGCACTCTGCCTCACACCCCACTGGAACATGCCCATCAGTGTGACAGAGTAGGTCAGGGCCAAACCGACTGAGCCAGCATCCAGCTCTGACAGGAACAGGAAGGAGACATTTCATCATTTACTGCAATGAAAGACAAAATCACCAGAAAACAAACCCTTCAGTCGACATGCTGCCCCTCAGACGTGCTACATCATTATTCATGTCACAGATTTGAACCAGGGTATCTGCATTTATCAGCAACTTAACATTCAAGGCTTTTTAAGATATAATTAAATATATTAAAATATAGGCCCACTCTTCTGAGTAAATACATACACTGTTGGTTCAAAATGATATATCATGGTGTTACTACCGCCAGAGTCTGAAATGGGCTGATATAAGGATTATTATTGTGGTTCTCGGTCTTATCATTTATACATGACTGTTCCTTAGGTTTGGACTGATGGTCATCACTTTTTATAGCTCGTCTTTTGCCTTAATATTGGTGGAGTTGGACAATTATTTACCAGCAACGGTGGCCACCAGGGGACAAAGTTTGACAACACAAATAGCAAAAACCTAAAACACATTCTGCGACACATGCGTTACGTTTTCAGTGTAGCTGAACTATAACAGGATAACAGATATCTGATGTCAACTCTGAACTGATTTGGCCAAAGATTAAATGTACAGGAATTTAAGACCATACTTAGAGCATTCAATAAACAAACATTAAGACCTTCCCAAACAGAGCTGAGGACTTTTTAATACTATTTCAAGCCTGTTTTTGGTAAATGTCAAGTTAAGACTTTAAGGACCTGCAGTCACCCAGTGAACATTTCAGACTCTATTCTAACTCATGGTAAAAGGTTTAGTATCTTCCTTACGGTCTCTGAGCAGCAGGCAGCCAAAGGTGGTGATGGTAACAAATATGGAGCAGAGGCCGTCGAGGCGGACAGCAAACCAGCGAGAGGTGGTCAGGAACAGGAACCAGGCCTCTGCTCGGTAAAAGGACACGGGTTATTGACAGTGCTGTGACGCAGCTCACTACGGTCAAACTAAAAGGTGCTGAGGCCGAGCCGAACCTGAGTGCAGGTCCTGATGGGCATCGAAGGCTTTCTGGAACCTGTCCTCTGCTCCGAAGGCTCGGATCGTCCACAGGCCGTGAAGGGACGAGGACAGGTGGGAGAAGACTGGACTCCGAGCTGCAGGACAGACCAAACAGAGAGGGGGGGGGGGGGGGGGGGGGTCAGCTCACCAGTATCATGGTTACTACTTCATTCGTCTGATTTCACCAGTGCGCCCCCTTGGGTGTCGTCCTCGCTGTAGATAGATGGGCACTCACTGGTGGACTCGAGGCGTTTGATGTCTCTGGAGGTCTGCAGG
The DNA here is from genome assembly GCF_042242105.1 of Pempheris klunzingeri. Taxonomy (NCBI): domain Eukaryota; kingdom Metazoa; phylum Chordata; class Actinopteri; order Acropomatiformes; family Pempheridae; genus Pempheris; species Pempheris klunzingeri. The sequence goes on along the minus strand of NC_092035.1, from coordinate 8,253,957 downwards.
AAGTAGCGGCGCAGGTAGAGGAAGATGAGAAGGAGGGGGAGCACGGGGATGAGGATCCAGGGGATCACTGACACAGACACAGCAATCACCCCGAGAATCTGCAGGAACACCTGCTCAGAAAGAGAAAAAACAAGAATTCAGACCTCGTCATTGCTCCTTTTATTTTCTTTGTGCAGAGGAGAAGTGCTTGTTTGCCGTGACATCTTTCCTCACCTGAATGAAGTCCACAAACGTCCATGGCAAGTTAGAGTCCAGCTGGCCGATGTCCTTTGCAAACCTGTTTAAGACTCTTCCTGAGGTGACACAGGAGAGAATACAGAGAATGTCAAAGCATGGAAATAACCTGAGCCAAACATTTAGCTTTCCAGTGGACAATGTAGTGCCATCACAACTAATGCTCCAATAAGCATTTGATGAGGATCATTCTTAGAGGAATCAGGCTGTCAAATACAAAGGATATATTTAGATATATTATGATATATTATGATTTTTGCCTTTCAGAAAGTTAAAACAAACAGGAAGAACCAAGTAACAATGAAATAAATTAATTATTCAAGTATAGAACATTCTTTCTCAAACAAAGGCTTGTTAAAGATACCATCATACATACATATTATACTTAAACTTTTGCTCACCAATAGGGTTGATGTCAAAGAAGCGCACAGGTGTTCGGAGTATGGCGCTGAACATGCGGTTGTGCAGACACTGAGCACACCTCACCAGCACGTTGAACATGACCAAATTCCTGATGAAGCCAAAAATGATGGTGGCTGCAGTCAAACCTGTAACAACCAGCAGCAGGATATTCTCCTTTACGCCACTGAGGTGACACGCTGAGCAGAGTAAATGATGATGCGTGTTGTCAGATTACCTCCGTAGATTCCCAGGTAGAAGCCTAAATTCAGCTCTCTGGTGACGTTCTGCCCGTTTTGGATGATGGTGCTGTTGGCGTTCAGGTCATCCAGCTTCTCTTGCTCGTCAGCCCTGATCAGGCAAAAAGTTACACAGTTATAAACACAGAATGAAAAAGAAATCATACAAAGATCTATGAGGAACAGACCAATACTGGAGATTTTCATGCTCACCAATAAGCAAGCCACCAGTCCTGCACAATGTACGCGACCTAGAGGATCAAAAAGAACAGGCAACAGGTTCTTCAGAGGGGACAGCGAATACTTTATGTACTTGTGCTTACGTTATGTCACATGTAGAAAGCGACTCGTTAGGCCTCCTTTGAGCTTAGTGCGTACCTGAGCCAGAATGTTGACCAGCATGACGGTGAGCAGGAACACGATGTTGGCTCCAGCTCTCAGGTATTTGACGTACAGACTTATTCTGATGGTTCCCTGAGCACGACTCTCCTCCACCACCGTCTGCACCGGCTCCGCCTGTATGGATGACACCCACATGGCTCACAGTTCATAACACATAACACTTTAGCAAGACAAATCAATCAAGTTTAGGACAACCTAAGAGTTTGTCCAACAGAAACATGAGAAAAATACACTTTTCTTCTTCAGTTTTAAATATTTTCAATATACATAATTATTGTATGTACACACACACTCCACTATTAGGTACAATTTCAACACTGACTTGGAATCATGACTGATACTGATCCACTAGATCCATTTATAAACTGAACAGCAGTGCCCTCCTGTGGAGAAACCAGAGTGATGCATTCAAAGTCAGGCAAACATGCAGAGAGGGGAAATGATACACTAACCGGTAACTGGTCTCCATCTTTGACCGAGTGCACAGAGGAGGTCTGTGAGAGCACAGAGTTTTGGGACAGAGTTCTGCTCCTGGTGGGGGTGTCTTGGGGGGGTGGTTGTTGCTCCTCCTCCTCCTCCTTCTTCAGCAGGGAGGTGAAGTCCAAGCCAGACTGCTGCAGCTCCGTATACGTCCCCTTTGCCACCATGTGACCCTGACATGCGACACACAGTTAGGACACCCTGCACACTATCTATACACAAACATTTATGGTTAACACAGTCTGAAGTCCAGCCAGGGACCTCAACACTTTTTAAAATCTTTTCTATATTTTACAGACTCCGACATTCATTTCTTCTACAAGCAAGTCTTTGAGGCCCATTGTGTTGGGAGTGGAGTAAAGTGTGGGTGCAGAGGAACAAACCTCCTTGAGGACAATAATCTCGTCGACTGCCTTCAGGTACTGCAGCTGGTGTGTGACCAAGATACGAGGCTTGTTCTTCAGCAGGCCGCAGATACACCTGATGCAAGGACCCACAGTGAAGACAGCTGTCAGGTTTTAGCGCATGTCATATTATAGCAAAGTATGTTAGATTGATAAAAAAAAAAGTTGATCCCAAATACTGTGTGTGCCTTCCTATTCCTGATTGTAGTCCTTACATAATGGTCTGTTGGATGGAATTGTCCAAGAGGAAGAATAAGAGGAAGAGGGGGGCCAATTTCAATTGTCTGTCTGACACTAGCAGCACCGCACCTCTTCCTGGCTCAGGCTTACTTCTAGCCTTTGAAACACTGTAAATCTTTTATTTTGATCTTTGTCTGTTTTCACTTGAGATGCATTCAGTCCAAACAACAATGATACAACAACACTACTGACTAATGGAGCAGATTCTATCGCTCAGTGTAACCCAAATGCTATAAACAAAGTAAAAAACGTCACATTATGTAACAAAGCAGATACATTTCCGCCCCTCTTTTTTAGAGGAACTCTCTCCTGGTGAGATGTGACGCTGAGGGTTTTCCGCTCCAGCTTTGTAGCTGTAACACTCCAGTATTTTCCCGTTAGTGTTATCAAATAGATGCTGTGTGCTGTGGTTTGACCGCATGTGAGACCTCTAATATGTGCACATGGGAGCATGTAGAAAGATGGAGGGAATGAAACCACGCCGACTAGACTTGACGGTGTGACTCTCACTGTTCAAACAGGTGTCTCCCGACCTCAGCATCCACAGCACTTAAAGGGTCATCCAGCAGGTAGATGTCTGCATCCTGATACACGGCCCTGACAAAACACGCACAAGGGCTAGAGTCACCCACAATGCAACTCAACTGTAAACTTTACACAGATCTGGTAACGTCATTTGTTTTTAACTTTACACTCATTTCAGGTGATTTGCTCATTTAATTCGGTTACACTACTTACTATTCCCCAAAACAAATGAACTAACCATCATGTGCTTTACTATAATCATCTGGACTGAGCTCTTACCTGGCCAGGTTGACACGAGCTTTCTGCCCCCCGCTGAGTGTGGCTCCTCTGTCCCCGATCAGCGTCAGGTCTCCATCTGATAGCAGCTCCAGGTCCTGCACAAACCGGACAGAACAACACGATGAATGTCGCTGTGCTCAGTGACAACAGCAGAGGAGTTTTCTATATTCAGAATATTCAGTGATGTTTCTTTTTAAAGCCAGAGCCGGCTGGACTGATAGTCCACTTCTATGGATTATAATCAAATTGGCAGATTAATCAATAGTAAAAACACCCTATTTATGTTCGGATAGCTTTTAACATGACAGATGTGTCTCAAAATCAGTTTAGCGTTTTAAGCTCTGTGTTATGCAAAGGCACACTTGTAGTTACACAGAAAATCAAGGTCAAATCAGTTGCTTGTTTTAAAGTGAATGATTACATAAGCTGACAATAACTGAGTTATTTAGTATGTGTGAGAATGCTGCTCATTGCCGACCGGTCAGTGTTCAACACCACTGTGCATAAGCACTATTTTGTTACTTTATTTACTTTATTCACTTTTACGTGCGCCTCTTTTTATACATATCTGTGAGAAAACAGCTGGTTTATGGTGTCAAGAAGTCACACTACATGAGAGGAAGTGTGTGTGTGTGTCAGACAACACCACAATAATAGATCCAATCAAAGAAAATGCTATATGTGTTTTTGGTCTGTGTCAGAGCACAACTAGAATTGTGTGATGGTGGTTTTTTATTTGATAAATTTAGGCTCATTCTTCCCAATTATAAGTGGAATAAGTCACAGGACTCACAAGTAACTCATTCACAGGACACAGCTCTTCAGTAGCCTCTCCTCTAGTGACAGTGACAGTTAAGTGCTGTCATAGTTCAACCTCTGGTGGTAATAAGGAAGTAAAAAAACTGCAACAAATGGGTCCATGCTAACATTTTAAGCCACAGAGCAGCACAAGAAAAGCTGCAACGGTCCAGAATAGTCTTCAGTGAAACCTCGGCCTCTGCTGTGGAATTCCTTTTGTGCATCAAGCTGCCATTCAAACTCAATAAGCCTACTGGCGGAAAGATAAATCTGCTGCCTGAGGATCCTTTTTGTCAGGTCACTGCTGTCGTTGCCTGAGGAATGAATGAGCAGCACCTAGTCAGCTTGTTTTTCCAGCTATTGTGGCATTGTCTTTCATGCACTGGTTGCTGCTGTTCTTTATGGTCTAGCAAACAAGCAGCTGGTTAGAGAAACCACACATGTACAGACTCATGGCCTCTGCCTGTGTCAGTTAATATCTCATTGTGGTCTCAGCTTTATCAATGCCTCAAAATTCATACATAATAGTCAGGTGCCCATGTGTACACTGAATCAGTCTGTGGCTTTGGTGTGATGTTGACATTACTGCCTTAACAAAGAGTTGAATAACCAAAATATAAAATATTATTTTCTCCCTTTTTTCTCAAAGGACAGCACAGGACAAGTGATACAGTACATCTGCTCTGTATGAGCTGTACCAACTAAAACCTTACTATTATTCGGAGACTGACTTGGTTGTGAACCTCTCCATTAAGAATTTACCTGTCACCTACTCTGCTTTTATCAGAGCTGCATGTAGTGGTTTGCAGTAGCCTGGCACCATGAGCAAACATCCCCGCTGTCACCAGATTTTGATTAAAATGTTATTGACAAGTTCGACTGGTACATGTAATCTTTTCTGCATGCGCCCCGCTTCAAACCACAGAGAAAAGCACGGAGAGAAACAGAAATGCAGAAAACGTGTTTGTGTAGGACCTCATTGCTCATAGTAAGAAACTGACATCTCTGTTTAACATTTGTGCAAAAACACACATGCCAACCTCTCAATTATTACCAAAGGCACTGGTACTACAGCAAAAAGTAGATCTAAATTCTCGGTAAATGATCAGTGTGCCACCAAACCCTGGGTCGGTTCTCCAAACCCATCAATTCATGTTAATTACAGTCTGGTTTAGCAGTAGCAGCATTAGCAGTCTGCTATGACTCTCCAACACCAGACATCTGTGTGTGTCCCAGACAGTATCCTGCTGCCAGCTGACCTTTCTGTCTTCCTTACTATTGAGACAAATCACAACATTACTGGGGCCTGTGTCACTAAGCACCAGGCTTTTCAGCCTCAACAAAGAGTTACAACCTTTCAAATCAGTAGAAAGACTTTGCTTTTTACCTTCTTTTGCTCGAACACACTTCTTTTAACATTATGTAATACTATAATATTTAAGTGGGTGTAACTTCACTTATAGAATAATTTCTATACGTTTTTATAACTGAAAATAATTCATTTTAAAGTACATATGCTGCTCTGGATCAGTTGGTGTTGTTAGCACTGCTATCATTTAATGACTGATGAGGCCAGAGTGAACAGAGCCAGTTGGTAACCAGCTTTGAGAGACTAGTGATTCAGGATGGTCAGAGAGCGGAGTACGGTGAACTGAATGAACAGTATATTATTTGAGCTTTTTCATTATCTAGTACGTATGTTATCTTATGACCTTTTTTCCACATGTGCACAGTTTTTCCTGTAATCTAGGTAAGGAGGAGTCTCTCACCCTCTTTAGAGCACAGGCTCTGATGACTCTCTCGTACTTCTGAGAATTCAGCTCTTTCCCAAACAGGATGTTACTGCGGATGGTTCCAGGGAACACCCAGGGCTGCTGGGCGGCATAGGTCAGCTGACCTTTGACCTTCAGCACGCCCTTCTCATCAGGCAGCTCTCCCAAGATGGAGCTCAACAGCGATGACTGGATGGACATAGAAAAGCTGATGAGTGTACATAAACCACCGCAACTATTCCACATAACCAGTCCTCTTATTCAAGTGTCGACAAGTCACAATTAACTGCTTTCTGAAAAGATGCCATGAGGAGGTAACCCACCTTTCCAGCTCCCACTGGTCCAATTACAGCCAACAGCTGGTTCGAGTTCAGAGTGAGGGAGATGTTCTGCAGAGTCGGAGCATCCAGACTCTGCAGCAGGAACAAAACATATGTAAACATTATGATGAAGAAGAAACGATGCAACTAAGTCAAGTCAAGACTGTAAAGACTGAAAAAAACTTAAATTCACCAACACATTTTTCCTTTAATAATGCTCCTGCACAGTTCACTGAGATTTGTTGTAATATTATTAAAGCAGCAGCAGAAACAGACTGAACCATACGTGACGAGATGCCGGTGTCACAGATTATGAGGAAGAAAGAAAAATGCTAAATGTCAGACAAAAATCATGTCTGCAGCTTCCAAAAGCCTGACAGGAACAAATGTGGGAAGTATTCTATGCTTTACTTTTATGTGGTATGATCATGGTCATCTAATATTCAGGCTAACATTATATCTTTATGACCACAAAGACAAGAGGCTTTCTATTGATGCATATTTTTCATTGGACTACCTGTCCTCTACACAGTACTAGTGTCCCACAAGCCAAACACTGGGTGGTAAAAGGTTAAAGGAAATTCCAGGATTGGTTTAGTTTAGTGAATTGGCTCAGGATGCTCCTAGTGTGTATATCAGTGAGCACGAGGTATCTGACCTTGTCCCAGTAGCAGGTCAGGTCTTGGATCTCCACTAGGGCATCCCTCTTCTCATCCTGTGGCAGTGCAGTGCTGCCTTTTGTGATCTCTTCCAGCATCAAGAACTCCTTAAAAAAAAAGAAAACAGAATCGAGTCAATGCCAAGTTCTAACCCATCAGTCATGCTACAGTAAAATCACTTCCACTGACTACACAAGTATTATGTAAGAAGCACACTGAGTGATCAAGGTTTCATAAGTGCCAGGTTTAAGATGACACTGAAAAGTAACCATATCTTTACAAGAAAAAGAATACAAAGGAAGGGAGATGGTGGTGTGAGAGGGCTGGAGGGCTGTTAGAGCCTTTAATCATTGAAAACAAGACAACCAGGTTTAGGACCGTGCTAACTGAAGAACAGGAACTACAAGCTGGATAGAAAGATGTTTTTTAACCTTAAAATGACAGTTAGGAAGCTTGTGTGAGAGGAGGGCTGCATCTGAGTTTAAAGGATAACTTTGCTATTTTTAAACCTGGGTCCCATTCTCCCATATTCTGGGTTCAAAATGACTTTCAGCTGTTTAATCGCTCGGTTAAAAGCCACCAGACTCCATTGACCAAAACAGCAATTTTACTTCATACGTCGTCACTTATCTTGTTTGCATTATTATGGCTTACACAACTATTTTGCTGTATCTGAACTAATCCTTTAAGTCAGCCAACAACCAAACAAAAACAAAACAAACAAACTAAAAAAAACTGGGCTCAGGTTCCAAAATACACGAGTTATCCTTGAGTGCAACAGTGCATAACACTTCCAGACAGACATGGTGGTGCAGATATTCAGGTTTCACAGTAATGCTGCAGTTTGGGATCTGCACAGGATGGCAAAGCAAGGCGGCATTCTGCAGAAGCTTGCCTTTCTGTAAGCTACAATTATTCACAGTTGCTCTGAAGCTCTGCCAGGCCCATCTCGAGTCCAAGTAAGAGCAACGTCTGCTCACTTTTATTTTCTCCTTCCTCAGATTTAATGAAGAGCAGCAACCTAGTATGTCACTGATACCACTGAAAAAAAATCTTGCTGTTTTCTAAATTCCAATAATAAACTAACCTTAAGTTTTCAAAACTCAAGTCTAAATATTGAAGCACTGTACCTGAATCCTGCGGATGCTGACGCGGCACTCAAACAGCTTCTCGATGGCGTTGGGGAAGAAGAGTGTGATGGTGAGCCGCACAGCAGTGTACAGCGACACCGTCATAAACACACGGCTGGCTGAGATGGTGTTTCCCAGCACGACATAGATGGAGAAGGTGAGGAAGACAATGATCTTGCTGGCGCAGAAGAAGGAGGCCATGTTGAGACCTCGTAGGTAGGAGCTGTTCATGATCTTGGAGATCTCCTTCCTAAGAGGACACATACGAGCGCCGATAAACACATGGCCTGACTTACAGCTTTACTTCTGATGGTAATGTCCTCAGAATAATACAGAATGAATGGTTGAATCTTACCAACAAATCTACAAATGCCTTAACTGAGGCACATGAATCTAGCCAGACTTGCTTTCATCTTTGAACTCTATATCCAGATCACATCAGTTAGGGATGACAAATTAGAGGTACAACTGGCTACATGTGGTGGGAGACACACACTCTGTGTGTTCAGTAACTAGTTCTGACTGAATTCTCCACTGCATCACTTCTCTTTGTCACTTGAAAAAATATTTTTGGAAGTTTTATAGTGGGGAAAAAAAAGAATTGGCCAAATGCTCTGCTTTTACCTGTGATAGCAGCTTAGTCACCTTCTTCCATCACTAATTACACTAGTGACTGATAAACACACTTCAGAGAAGAAGTGTGCTCCAAAACCTGACTGGCACATTGCCGGTTGGGTGTGCTTTGCAATGCAGTGTTTAATCATTCACACACACACACACACACACACAGTAGTACACTTCACGTCGCTGTAAACAGTTCATTAGTCAGTGACTAAATCCAGTTGGGAAAGGTACTACACCGTCTATGCCCAATAAAGCTGCAAAAACATTAAAGCTGACCATTTCTATGAACTGTGACCCAAAGAATCCTTTCGTGTGTTTACCTTCTGACCTCCGAGACCAGAGCAGCGAAGGGTTTCTCCCAGGCGTACATCTTGATGATCCTAATCCCAGACACCACCTCGTTCATTGTTCGGATCCTGCTGTCAGTCAGAGCAGCTGTCTTACTCCTGCAAAGAAAAGTAGATGTTTGCTTAAAGACTGGAAAAACAAAGTAAAGAAACAATTTTGACAACTTTCAGGATGAGTTTGAGGAATTGCAAATGTGTAACGAATCCTCCAGAGTTTGGCACACACTTCTGGATCTACTGGGATTCGGTTAGAACAAACCGCTTTTTCCACTTGGACCATTTCAAGTTAAATTAAATGAGGTGTGACAGGTTTGATGGTGTGTAACCAGGCAGCTCCAACATTCAGGTGTCTTTGTTTTGAAGACTGAGATTGATTTACAACTATGTAACCCTTGTCCAGTACTACCACTGGGTTCATTAACCATCAACAAAGGCTGAAACCATAGAAATGCAGTACTAGAAACAAGTTCCAGATGCCTTGTTTGCTACTTTTGAATAAGGTGTGTGTAATGGTTGATGTTAATCAATTGAGCTTATAATCCTGTCATCCCTCTGCTGAAGACCAGACACTCGTCTTTTTGCCTGAGACATGCAGCTTTAGCCTCACTGTTAAGCATAACATGTACCGATGAATACAGAGACAGTCTGTGTCGACTCAGATTGCACATATCATCTGCTTGATAACTCCCCCGCTCCCACTAGCCTTGTGATACCCAAGCTGCCATGAGAACGAGGTCATAAACAGGTGTTTATGGTTTGAGTGTATGGCCATCTTGTATTCTTCTCTAAACCTCAAAATCCAGTTAGAACTAGTTTGCAACGAACATATGCTGAGAAACGGAGACACCCCAAGGCCTGTTAATGATTACGACTTGACAGTCTGAAATTGCAATTTCTGCAGTGTCCTGCTGTTTCCAGGTTGTTTTAGTAAAGACCACTGTCCCCAGTGAAACACCTGAACAACAGAAAAATCTGGATTTGTATTGTGTGTGTGTGTGTGTGTGCTACCTGAACTTAGAAAAGAGCCTTCCAAACATGGTTTGCATAGGCATCAGGAACAGGAGGAACGCCATGCCTGCCAAGCATGATGGACCGATCTCCATCCACAGCAGGCCTATGACCGCCGCCGCCTGGAGGGGTCCCACCCACAGGAAGTGCAGGAAGATGGTGACCTGATGAAGAGAGGCTACCATGAATGAGCTGGAGCATGATTGGAAAAGCAAGCAAAAGCAGGACAAAACTACTTCCAACAAATTTGACTCATACAGTGATCACCAAGATCCACGTTTGTTCTCATTCAGCACAGGCCAGTTTTTCCAAGAAGAGTGGAGTGACTCGACTGTTACTTTCAGAAGACTTAAATCCAAACCAGCATGATAGCATGACATGGTCTAATTAACAGACCTTTGCCAAGAAACAAAATGCCCTCAAGAAACTGGAGTTCTCACAGCAGGCTCTGACCCACTGATTAAAACGAAACTCAACTCAAACTGGGTTCGGTGCCACAAAGGCTCAGAGCGTAATCAAGCCTGAACCTCATGCTAGAAGAGATTTGGCAGTTTTTCTCAGTGCTACCGTGAGATAGAAATACAAAAATATGTTACACCCATCAACACCAAGGCATCCTGCAACTATTATCAAGCCAACAAATCAAATAACTAAGTGGTGACTTGCAAAGATAATCAAAACATGCATTCTTTGAGTTTACCAGACTTCACCAGACATAGAGTCTACGTAGACTTTTAACTGGATCACACTAAGATATCTAGATCTGTGGTCTGTCCTTTACTTTCTGAAAACCACCTTTTGTAAATAGGCTTGTATTTTCATTAGCCTATCAACTTTTAGATAAGATTCAGTGCAGCTCTCTAGATAGTCTGCTGCCAATTAGATTTCTGTAGTAGAAAACGGTTAAGTTACACTTGTTTTCCCACTTCGTTTTCCATGCAAAACAGGCTGCCACAAGCTGTGTGATTTCAATCTAGAGGTATGCAAAAATCAACGTCTGTTAACATGTCTACACCTATTATTTGTAAAATCCTTCTTTAAATGCACATGCAACGAGGAGAGTGATGCAGCTCGTAGAAATGACATGAAACCTCTCACTCCAGTCTGAAAACAACCGTACGTGTGTCACCTGCAACACAGATCCAAAAGCATCTGGCCGACAGTTTATTTCCGACTCTCGTTAAGTTTTCACTAAATGTATTCTTCTGCTTCCCTTCTCTATACAATTCTTTGATTGCATTTCAATCTGGCACGTTTTACTTTAACAGTTAAAAGGTATCTGCAGGCTATGTAGAAGCTGGAGAACAGGTTACACAGGGCGCTGAGAATATATAAAATTGTTGCTAGTTGAACTGCCTTGATCTTGCAGCAAGAATATCAGCCCCTTCTGCCTGTTACCTAAAAGGCTTTTATTTCACATACATCATCAAACTTGTTGACATCATTGGAAAGGAGGTTGACAATCTGGCCTGTGGTGGTCTTCCCCATGGCTGCACTGCTGAGACACAAGGCCTAAAAAAAAGAAAGAAAAAAGACAGGAATCATCATCGGTTAAGCGCCATCAACCACACTGTGTGTATCACGTATCACAAACACCATTCATTCGACTGTTGCTTCAAGAAGCATAAGCATGGTGTCCTCCTGCTGACCTTCTTGTAGATCATGTGACACATTGCCACTCTGATCTTCATGCCCGTTCTCTGGACGTGGTAGAAGTAGAGGTGATGGAGCAGTGCCAGGCCAAAGGTGCAGATAGACAAGACAGCCGCGTAGCCGAAAGCCTCGTGCAGAGCCTTCTTGTTGTCTGGTTCGTAATTCTCAAAATACATAATCATCTTCCCCAAGACGACCGGCTGGACCACTTTAATGACCTCCTGATATGCAGGGAAAGAGACGAGGAGGGTGAGCATTAGGACACACCGATTACAGTGCGACAGCGGACGATTTTATTCACAAGGGTCTGGGAGTAACAACAGCACAGTATGTTCTGATCTAAATCTACTGAGAAGTGCAGCGCTTTGGCTGGTGAGCTGAGATGAAATCTATTTGTTACATTTGTTTTAAATTAACTATGGTGCTGACAAACCAATGTAATTATTGCGTTTTCTTAATGCTTGCAAAACTTGGTTTAAAATAATCTTGCTTGCTTTAAAGAAAAGAACAGTATGTCAAATCATCAGAAACAGATCATACATCAGCTCAATTCAATACAATTCAGCTCATTTCCAAAGCTAACACTCATACCTCAATGAGGGTAAAGAATCCCAGCACTGCATATGGCTTCCAGTAGCACTTAATGATGGCTTTGGTGAGTCTAGGTGCCCGCAGCTCTTTGGTAGCCTTCTGGACTTCCTGATCCCAGTATCTGTCACACAGAAGTTGCTGTGTTATGTAATGCATTGCTTGTGTGATAAAAAGCCGGGCCTCGCTTCCTGATGAGCAAGTTCTAACCTGCTGTGATCATTTTCATAACTGCAGCCACTAATCTTGGATGCTGATGGTAGCTAACTATGCTACCATTAGCTGCAGAGGTGGGATTTATCACCCTCTGTAAATGGGAAGCAGCAACTTTCAATAACACGCATGTAACACTTTGACATAAAAATCACATTCAAGCAGTCTGGTGTCAATGACAGAAGAAGAAAGATGTTTGAAATCCAATTTTAAAAGACACTGTAGTTGGGAAACTATTGTGCATTTATGTAAAGTGGAACACTTGTAAAGTGACCTGTGTGAACCCTTCCCACACATTTTTGAAACAGTGATGATGTCATACACAAAACCAACATAAACACCACAACCAAAGGTCAGACATGTCACTTCAACTTTCAGTTACTTATGGATCCTTTCACATTCAAGCCCATTAAAGGACAAAGCTGAAAAGACCTACTGAAATCTTTAAAAACAGCTCACAAATATGAACATTTTCATTTAAAACTGGCTAAATATTCACCCAAAACAGCTGGACTTAGTTTCAGCAAACATTACTCAAACTGGAGGAAATGGTTGTTGGAGACTGTTTACAGCAGCAGCTTAATAAATATTTAGCATTCTAGTGACTATTTGAGGCAGCAGTTCTGAAAGAAATGACACTGTAAACTACAACAAAAGTATTCAGTCCATGTACAGAGGTTTAACTTTCATCCTTTTTACATTTTAGCCCATCACAGCTCTGTGGATAGACTATCTGTATCAGTGAGAAAATGTCTAGGCTATTCCCTCCTTATCCTCTTCAGCTGAGTAGTACAAAGACAGTCTTGGGTCAGCCCTTTTCAACACTGTGCATAAATACAAACCAACGACTAATGACCCGTGACAGCAGGACTTCATGCTCTTTTGGCTACTGATAAATTCAGATTTTGCTGTCAATTAAACAGCTGACAAGAGGCTGTTACATTACTACCGAAAACCTTGCTAGAATACAGACCATGAAACAACCCAGTAATCACTATCTGTGTGTAAAATCCAAATCCGAGGACACCACCAGTGCATCTTTTGCAGGCTCAGAGTTGTTACTGCTGGATGTTTCGCAGTGACGGACTGGCTCCATTCAAATGAATGAGAGATCTGTAAGTCTGTTTTGATTAATCAAAATTGATATCTTCAGATAAGTGAGGTGAGCATCATCTGACTGTGACACCTTGCTTTGCAAATATGGTGATAAATACGGTGGTCCATTCGGTTTGGGAACAATGGGAGTGGCTGTTCTGCCAATAACAGGACGTGCTGTGAACTGAAAGGAGGTCATCATCAGGGAATTAGTGATGAAGGTCGCTTTGCTCTGTAGGCAGCTGGTCAAGCTGAGAATAATAATAATATTATATCTCCTGATAAACACAAGAAGACAGTCTGTATCATCTTAGATCACAGCTCTCCTCTGACGTTGGTTGTTTAATTAGACAGACTGAGCGACTTTTAATTCCACCTGCATCTTTTCCTTGAGACACCCTAAACTTCTTTTGACTTGTTATAATCCAAACTAGAGTTATCACTAATTTAGATTTGAGTCATTATAGCTGCTCTTTGACATTTACATTTACAATCTGAAGGAAGAATGTATTTTGACTTGTCAAAAATCAGATATGCCATGTGAGTCTTGTGAAATGCTGCTTGTAGGTAGTGTGCTGTGCCTCTGTACCTGCACAGATCCTGTCCCAGTCTCATTGACCGGTCCTCCGTGAGCACTTCATACATGTCATCCTCCTCCAGCCTGCGTTTGTATCCAATGCGGAACAAAGGATTGAGCCACCTGATGGAGAAAATATAATTTTTTACAGGGTCATCAGTTCTGCATGGTGGTGTTAGAGCACCTTAAAATGCACTTGCAGCCATGAGCACTCTCTCTTTAAGCTCTTTAAACTTCTTGTGAAGTTTAAAAGAGCCAAACACTGCTACATTAACAACACAAACTGGCTTTCATCACACCAATACAAACCAGTGCCATGTATGTCTGACAAAGGGAGGGCACGGGTCCAATTTTCCCATTTGGCTCAAGCAAGTGAGTCAACCGGAAATCATGCATGGGAAGTGTCAACAGGTGAGAACTACTGCCGAGTCCTGTGGAAACCTACGTTTAATATGACGATTAAAAGCTGCCTCTTCCGGTGTCTATGAGTTTAAACTTCTGCAAGTGCTTCAAGTTCATGTCACAGTTCAACACAATTTGCTAATCTACATGTTTTTAGCGTGAACAGACACACCGTCTCGGCGTGTGTTTAAATCCCCCGCTAACGTTAGCTAACAGTGTTCCCCATCCGGGACGTTTCGTCGACTTACCAGAAAAATATCTTGGACAAAAGGCCCGCCGTCGCTGCCGGGTTGGTCTTGGCAGCTTTGCCGACTTCTTCCATGGTCGTCCGGTACTTTCCTTTCAACTTTCCCCACCGGTGAGAACTCTTCCTTCGGGCGATGTGGACAGACGGCGGCGTGTGCACATGTTACGCGGAGGTGCGGGACCCCGTGTCGGCGTGTTACGTGCTCCTTACAGACCAGAAAACACCAAGAGATTTTAAAAGCACCTTCACTGGCCCCGCCCCGGACGCTCCTGATTGGCTGAAAATAATGGACGCCCAAACGCTATTGGCTGTGTCTGAAGCTCTGCGTTCACATGATTGGCTTAGCATATTGCCCAGCGCGGAATGTGTATTGACCATAAACTAATATAAGTCACATTTAGCTTGATTTATTAGCGAAAATATGGGCGCGGATGGACCTACATTTACTATATTATCTGGAAGCCGTGTGAGGATACGGCTATAAAGTATTTATAGAAGTCGGCTTCATATGTAACAGCAAAACCTGAAAAAACAGGTCAACAAGTGAGGGGCAAATGTGTTCATATTATAAATGAACACAGGCTCACATTTCACTGGAATTACATATGAATAGGCCCAAACGTAAAAACGTAGAGTGAATTAGTTTGTAAATCTGATGTAATTTTATAAGTAGCTGATTGAAGTCACAAGTTAAAAAATGTGCTTTGAAGCTAAAATATCACAGTCTTTCAACAGTTCAAAGTTTTCCATTTTAACTTCCTCTTGTGTGCGTATGTGAAATGAAGACAGACGGAGATTTTGCTGAGTAATTCTGAATAGATTACTGCATTTCCCTCACACACACACACACACACACACACACACACACACACAAACCACAAAGTTTTGAACTTGTACAGTCATGTGGCCTTACTGACTGTCTGTATCTCATGAGAACATAAAATGTGTCAATATAGATAAGAGTACTGGGCCAATCATTTAATGTGTGACTGGAAATTTGGGCGAGTCCACAGCAAAGGAAATATCTGCATAAAAGGTTTCCCTATCAAGCTCATTTGTGTTTGCTTGTCTTTTTGGTCGCTTGTACAAACACACACATGATGTACATACAAAGAGGATATCCTATAAATAAAGAGGAGGCTGTGGATAACAGATGCCCTCTGACACACTGCAGGTGTTTCCCACACTGAAATAAAAGACCTGGGGGAGAGCAGAGAAAATACAACACCTCCCTCCTCTCCCCCCCTCTCCCATTTCAATGTTCAAGGAAATGCTCAAAGAAACCCAGTCACATATGAGCAAAGTAAACTATTATCCCGACACTGGGGATCTAATGATAACAGACTGGGGCCGTCCTGGCCCTCACACCTCGCATGTTATCCTCCTGTCGATGTTTAGCCAGCACCAACTGGGGAAAGGGCCGAAGGAGAAAAGCCAGCAGGAGATTATTACAGGCAGCTGAACTCAGCCCAGTAACATTCATCTGCAGAGGATCAACACTCCTTTCCCATGCCACTGCAGCCGTGTGATAGGCCTAGTTTTTCCTCACATATTGCCAGGTTCCTTTCTCCATCCAGAAAGGAAGAAATCCTCAGTCTTTCATAGATCTTATAGTGGTGGTTCAGGTGGAGTGAATGTCATGAATGTCTCTACAACAGAAAGACAGGATAGATTTCAGTTCAGCTGTTTTAAGGATGAAATCTTATGTGATTGGGCCAGAAACTTAATTCATGATTTCTTTTTAATCTGATTGGTGGCATATTTTGTGATATCTGGACACACTTAAAAAGAGATTTTTAATCTCAATATTTCAAACGTGTAAACACTCACAAAGATCTATTTTTGCCAACCTCTTGAATTCAAATGTAGGCCATCATACCGTGCAATACACAACGTCATTTACTTACCAAACTATTACTTACCATGTTGCTCAACTAACAATTGATCACTTTCAACCTGCTATTCTGAGTTTGACATCAACTGTAGCTATAAGGAAAGAAATCAGCTCATTTCACCAATCAACAATTAGTGATTTCCCAGCTAATGGAAAGGTGAAGATTATCGGCTTATCATATTCACGCTCTAAATGAGATGTCATCAACAGGTTAACACAGATAACAACCTGCTCCAGCTACTTCCCTTTCATTAGCAGGTTTACAGGATTAGATTGCTCAGCAACAGCGGCCATGGAAACGCTCCATCAGAGCTTCGGCTGTCTAGAGACTCATGTAAAAAGCCCTTCAGCAGCTTCTCACTGTCCTTTACCGACAGTGAAACACATGGGTTGAGTTTTCCTGGAATGCCGATCATGGGAACGTCGTACCTGTGCCCATTTTATGATCTCAGGAACTGTCCCGGGATCAGTAGGGGCAGCAGTGTTGGGAAATGTTTTGGGTAATTATTTGGCCTGGAACAAAGAGATTAGATCTAATCCATGTTTAAAAAAGCTCTGCAATGAAAAAAAAGGTGACCCACAATACTGTACAGTTTTTCCAGTACAAGATTAGGAATTCATTAGTACGTGGCTGGCTGCATCATTCTCCTCAGAGGATTGATTTTACTTTCATATGTTCAATTTTTACTTGTTATTGTAGGTACGACTGCCTTTCAATGACTGCCTTTTGTTTTTCCTCTGACTCACCTTCCTGTCCCTCTTTGTCCTTTCTCTCCCTCCTCCCCACTTAAAAACTCATTGCTCAAAAAATCTGTCATGTTATTACACTATATACATATATATATATATATATATATATATATATATATATATATATATATATAGTTGCTCAGCAGCCCTCAGTGAGCTGAGACAGGACGCACAGGAAGCCACTCAGTCTGTTTCTCCACTAAATGTTATCATGTCATACAGTTACCCAGCCTGCAGGGGTATTCTCTTACTTTGGCCTCTCTGGTTTGCTTCCCGTCATCTTGCTTTGATAAGTACAGTATCAAATGAAATCATGTCATCCTACGTGAACTTAATCACACAGTGTTCAGACAACAAAGGGCACCAGCAGCAGGACAGAATATGACAACAAGACTGATAAAAACGAGATTAAAACTCACGCAGAAGTACTGTGCGTGAAGTAAATACAATTTCAAGGTACTGAGGTACCATTTCATGCTATTTTCTGCTGCATTTCAGAGTGAAATATTGTACTTTTCACTTCATTACATTTACCTAATAATAAGAACAGTTTCTAGCTGCAATAGGCTAAATGCACAAACACCAAGACGTGGCAGCTGTAACACATTAAAACCAGACTTTATGTAACTTTAGCTGAACAACAACCACTGTGGTCACATGTGACAATTACAGTGACAACATCAAATGGTGAAACACAGCAGCACAAGAGTCAGGAAAATGTCACTTAGTACTGAGTTGCTCGGTTCTGGTGCAGCACTGTGATGAGGTGCACAAGTTCATCCGACAGGAATGTAGGGTTCCCCTGTCAAAAAGACGCCACATTTTACTAATATTAGTCATGTTATTATCATTCATAACTCTTGTCATGTTATTCACTGTTACCATATTGCTCATTATTAGTTGTCGGCAGAAAGTCGCCCCACTATATAAATAAAGATTGATTGAAGCACTGCACTAGACTATAATTACAGGCACTGATCCAATATTCAGTTTGCAGATAACTATGGAAATGCCATTTCAGGTAGCTGGAAACATTGTCTCCTTCCTGCCACTGGATGGGGCTATAATGCTGTTGAACCACTGCAGGACTAAACTCTCACTGGGTGCACTACCTTTATTTAGTGCTGCTGCTATAATGAGAGCTTCAAGCACTGGGTTGCTAAGCTCTGGTGCAGCATTGTGATGAGGTGCAGGGAATCCAAACTTTATGACATGAACTCAAATGAAGAAAGAATACAAAAAACACATCCTTCATTCAT
The DNA here is from genome assembly GCF_042242105.1 of Pempheris klunzingeri. Classification (NCBI taxonomy): domain Eukaryota; kingdom Metazoa; phylum Chordata; class Actinopteri; order Acropomatiformes; family Pempheridae; genus Pempheris; species Pempheris klunzingeri. The sequence continues at coordinate 8,235,419 of NC_092035.1, read as the reverse complement.
TCAATCAATCCACTATTCAAATCTCTCCTATCTCCTCATCTTCTGTTCCTTCTCTGTCAAAAGACTTTTCAGATCCTTTCAATTACAGACTTCCTCCTTCTGCAGATCCCCTTGCAGACCCTATGCACACTGTGTGGAGTGATGTGCACCTCTGCACCCACCCACTCGCAACCCCACACACCCACCTACTACCCCATACAAACACAATATACACCTGATTGTGCGTCAGTGAATGATATGCTCTTAAAAGTATTGGTTCTCGGGCATGGATGCTTGGCTGAGCAGGTGGAGGAGAAGCGAGACTCTGCTGACGCACCTGTCCTGGACCGACCCTCCCACCTCCTCTCTGTCACTCCTGAGGGAAAGATCTCTGTCCTGTCCCAGTCCAGACCTCCAAGCCACAGGGAAAATGGGCAACATGGCAACAGAGATCGTTGCCTTTCTCCTGACCATCTCGGGATGGATCCTGGTGTCGTCCACCCTGCCTACAGACTACTGGAAGGTGTCCTCTGTGGACGGGACGGTCATCACCACGGCTACCTTCTGGTCCAACCTGTGGAAAACATGTGTGACTGATTCCACAGGTGTGTCCAACTGCAAGGACTTTCCTTCAATGCTGGCTCTGGATGGTGAGTGCAGAGATGACTGGGGCTGCAGCAGAGATTGATGTTGTGTTTTTGAGATCAGAGACAGAAATGTATTTATCTTTTCTTTGTGCGCGTTTCTGAGAACAATCTATCTGACCGAAGCACTGATGCACCGAATCCTGAACACCTGTTGTTCTTGGATGAATGACCACCATTGTAAACAAATGCATTTGGAACTTGATATTTCCTTTCTTGACTCTGACTCCAGGCCACAAACTAGAACAACAGTTAAAGTTAAAGGCCACCTGAGGTATATTTCAGTGAATGAGCTGGGCTGGACTGATACAACCTCCTAATGTGTCCGAATGAAGCAATCTGAGAAAGTCATGCAGTCATACAGAGGTCACTTGTCACTTCCCATTACTTGCTAGTAACAATGAGAAAGGCATTGCTTAGATGCTCTAACTCTAAAGTCTGGAGGTAATTTGGGACATTAAAGCAGTTTCAAAGATAACACTTGTTATGTCATCACTTGCTCTTGAGAGAAAAAAATGTTATTCATAAAGGTTCTTTAAACACCCGTCCTTTTATTCCAATACTTTGGTTTAAAGCAAAACATCCCAGGATAAATCTGAGTGGTCATCAGATGATTAAAGGGCTAAAGGAAATATCTCTAATCTTTTTTCCCCAATTTAAATAAGTAAAATAACTTTATACATCTGATGAATATAAGTCCAATATTTACTCTCCTTTTAGCTCTATTTTATACGCTAAATATGCTTAGCTTGTGGTCTTGTGTTATGGATCAAACTGACAAAATAGAACCCGTAAATTGGTGAAATATAAATGTTTGTTACTTTTGGGCAGAGCCAGACACTCTGTTTCCCCCTGGTTTTTAATCTTCATGCTAAGCTATGCTAACCAGCTTCATTTTACCGTATAGATGTGAGTCAATCAACTCATTTTATTCTCAGGAAGAAAGTGAAGTGGGTCAGACGTCTTAAAATAAGTAAAATACCAAGTGACATTCTGGATTCTTTCACCTGTTTGGGTCTTGAAATGTTCTTAACATGAGTCAAGAAGGAAGAAGGAATCACTTCTCAGGAGTCATCTTGTGGTTAAAATAAGACATAGCTTCATTTTTAGGGGCCACAGACCAAAAAGGACTAGTTCACAGCACTCCCCTCCTCTCTGCCTCTGTCCCGTAGCCTATATCCAGGTGTGTCGGGGCCTGATGATCGCCTCTGTCTGTCTGGGTTTCTTTGGTGCCTCCCTCGCCTTGGTAGGAATGAAGTGCACGAAAATAGGAGGCTCGGAGACCACCAAGGCTCGTCTGACCGTCCTCTCCGGTTTCCACTTCATCCTCAGTGGTAAAACCCATATTGCTTGTCTGGATTTATGGGGAACGTAGCATTTGAGCTGCATCTTAGGAAGCTGTCCAACTTAAGAATAAATCACGTCGCTACATTACATTAGGTCTTCCTGCTTTGATTTCAGTCCGAATTTGATGTAGAAATCCTCTCTGCAGGCCTCTGCTGCATGACTGCATGCTCCATATATGCTCACAGGATCACAACTGACTTCTTTGACCCCCTCTTTGTTGCCCAGAAGTAAGTAATCAGGGTTAAAAGAAAGATTTGTTTGACAGCAGGTCAAAACCACATTCAGATGAAAAGAATTCCACTCATACATTTCCTTTGTGCGTTTCACTTCAACCCTTCAGGTTTGAGCTGGGAGCCGCTCTCTTCATCGGCTGGGCTGGATCTGTGCTGTGTATCCTCGGAGGACTGGTCTTCTGTCTCTCCCTGTCCGAGGGCTTCAGTATCAGGCAAGTCGCTTGGTTTTTCTGCCATCCTGGATGCAACTAATGTGATCCCACATCTGTCATCAAGGGCTGAGAGGAAATCTGATTTGGATGGACTCTGAACTGCACTGAGTTGCTAACTCAATCAGCCAATTTAAATAATTACTTTAACTGCAATGGAGAGACGTTAACAGTCGAAAACATCCAGTAATCTCTCTCAACATCTTGTCTCATAATTGCTGAACCTACAGGGCAAACTGTATAATCATCATCTAGAGTAGTATGCGGCCGTAGGCGGCTGAATGTTTCCTTTGTTACAGTGGAGTAACCGGGACTTTTTCAAAATGAAAGTCACCTTGACTGAGGGCAGCTATAGGGAAGTGGTGCATCGGACGAGGAATGCCAACTTTCTCTTGTGGTGACGTCCTTGGTTATCATTCTATGAGCCGACGGTCCTGCTCAGTATGGCCTTATATTATGGAGAAATCAAGACAACTAAGAGGAGTAGAGAGGAGGGACGATATTAAGAAACATACAGTAGAGTTTGGTCCCAGGCCAGTAAGGATACATGTGGTCTCCAGAGAGGAATAAGAACTGTTGACCGCTTTGTCATGTTCAGGTATTGTCTTAATATCTTGCTCTCCACAAAAACCCTAAATCTATGCTCTCAGTCAACTTACTGTGGGATAAATAAAACAACTGGAACCACTTAGAGGCTCTCTTACTGTTCAGCAGGTTGTATTCATTATCTGCAGAGAACATTTCAGCATGGTGTCTCCTCTTGTTGTTCTAGTTAATGCCAAAGGGTGCCTGACTGACATGGGGATTAAAACATACAGCATGCTTTTGTTTTTAGGGCTTAATTCCTTGTAATTCGGTGTTGTTTTTGTAGAGCTGAATACTCCTACGGTGGAGCTGCATCCTTTGTGACATCAGCGCGCAACAAGCACAGCAAGACAGTCAACAGCCTCCGCAAGGAACCAGGGGAGCAGCCCAAGCAGTTTGGAAGAAATGCCTATGTGTGAAATTGGACTCTTGCTTGTCGTTACATGAGTTGATTATGAAATTTATCATAACAGTTCACCAGAAACTATTTCACCTGTAAAAGACAAGGACAGCTCTCACTTTTACCAACTCCTGTGCCTCAACTGTGAAGGAAGGAAGTGTAATTCACGTGACAGTTTACATATTGTGTTTTTGTGATTTTAAGCTATTCATCTTTAAATATGGCTGCTCTTTGGGACATTTCTGTCAATGACCCGTGTGTAAAAGATAAGCATGTTTTTCTTTTGGGGGCAGGAAATTTGATTTGGCACAAAACACCATTCAAACTCTGCGGTCACCTTCAACAAACTGGCCTTTCCTGCCTGTCTCCCATATCCTGCGCACATATTAAATCTCCATTTGAACATAATATTATAAGGAGTCTGCAATGGATTTTAAAGCTTTTTCTTCCATTAGAAATAGAGGATTTGACACAAATAGCAAGTACATGTTTTTGTGTGAGCTCACTGCAACAGCTTATGTAATGGTTTTGTACATTCAGTGGTTGGAACCTAATTTTTCTCTATTTTTCCATACAATTTAACATAATTTAAAGCAGCTCTGTTTTCTCAGAATCACAAAGTTTTTTTCTAATTATACACATTATAAGCAATACAATTCTGTAAATGTAACCAAATGCTAAAAGGAACTAAAATACTTTTGAAACTCTGCGTAGTTATGACTCTTCTCCTGTCGCTTTAAGGAGATAGAGGACACCTTCAGCTGACAGTTGCATTAGTTAATATTTCCCCAAGCCGAAAGACAGATCATTTAAAGGCCTCTCTCATTTTCTCAGCCGAGACTGATCTGACCTCCAAGGGTCAGCAGGTCACATCTGACCCCCGAGATGGCTACGCAGAGCTGGAGGCCTGACTGGAGGTGTTCCCTCCTATCAGCCATCCATCTCCACCTAGGAATTATTATCAATAAGAACCCCAGGCTATGTTACGCAAAACCTCTTGGCCCAGAGGTTGGATACTTGAACCAGCTGGCAGAGCTCGGCCGCCCTGTGCTTTCCGGCGCCTCGCATCCGTAAACAAGTGTCAGGTGTCCCGGGCCCTGCAGAATGCTCCATGATATAATGGTGGTATTGTATTGTCTAATGTCTGCATTTCATATAGGGATGTTTAAAGCACGGATGCAATGCATCAAACTCCTTCTATCTTATAAATTATTTTGTCTTGACAACAATCAAAAAGTTAATCTCTCAAAGGAAATACTGAGTACAATCCGAAAGCTTTCAAAGTGCTTTAGATATCCATCTAATCATTTTGAAACGGTCTCTGTTATGTCTTTGTGTGCATTCTGAGGTCGTTCAACATCCTACCTGTAAAATAAAATGAGATTACTGTGCTGCCCCTTCAGTTTCACAGTGTGTTCCTCTAACAGAGCAGCTGGGGCCAGGACCAACACGAGGGGTCACAAATTAAGAGACAAATAAAGAGTCGTGAGACAGTTACACAGGGAGTAGATAAAAAATAAATTCTGTTGCACCAAGTTATGTTTAAATTTTGACTGTTCTCTAATGCCTCCTTTTTCCTCATGACTCAAAGGAAGCACTAAATGTGCATGTAGGGAGCTGTTGCCAAAGATTTACTAAAAAGAAAATATGAGAGGAAAATGTGAGTGCTTGCCTAATATATTATTTTTACAGTTTTACATCTATTTTTAGAAGAGAAAACATGATGAGGTGTTGCAAGAAGACCCTGTTTTGTATTAAAGAGGTTGGGAAAAGCTGACCTGTCTGCTGACCTGGTCACAGCAGCAGCAGCAGCTGAAGTTGCAGTCGTGTCCCTCCTCGCATTACTGCAATCACACCACCAGAGGACAGTGTTAATGCACATTTAATGGCTGACAGATCTGAGGAAACTTCTCAATAAAAGTTAAAACTGTGTCCTTTGAGCTTAACTGCTTAAAGGATACATGAGCAACATGTAGGAATAAGTTTGACTTGATTTGCTATTTGATTTCTGTTGTCGTAGCCTCTTTAAAACCTGGTCAGCTCAGGGTACATAAGCATTCCTTTGTTCATTCTTGTTTCATTTTTTGTCATGCTAATTAAAGCTAATTAATTCCACCCTCACCAAACAAATTAAGGTTACCGAGCGGTCCACCATTTCCAATATCTCCCTACCACAACCAATAACTTTGACATAAGCCGAGAGGGCCGAGAAACAAAGAGGAGCTCTTTCATCCCCGGCGAACATTCATCACTCCCCCTAACTCTCATTACCTCAGATTTAACTCTGATCAGAACAGCACAAAGACGTTATGCTGTAATTATGAGACCCACAGCACAGTGAGGTCTTGATAAAATGCCTAATAACTAGCAGCTTAAAGCCGGAGGCTTTGGACGAGAGGGATGCTTCAAGCAGCTCAGGTCATGGCAGCAGTGTTATTACATATTTCACAGAACATATAAAGGTCATTCACGCAGAAATGTACATGTAATTTAACAATAGTTTTAAGAAAATGAAAATATTTAAGAAAACTGTGTATTATGACATATAGACTGAGGCTATAAATACATCTTCTTTCTCTCAAAATGTTTCTACACATGAGGGAAAAACCAGAACAACCTGATGGGGGCATTTGGTTGCTTTGGTAATTCGAGATAAATACTTAGATGAGCATTTTCAGTCCAGATTCAACTGTGGGAACCTGGGCGACTGTTGTCTCTCACCCACATGTACAGCAATACCTGAAAAACAACAGCACAATGCTGATTTGTGCCTGTGATGCGCTCATCGTGCTCCTTTTCTGAGAGGAGCAGCTGGGCTGGATGCCACTGTTTGAATGTGGATGAAAAGTAGACAGAATGTGCACGTCCTCTGCATGAGTGACCGGGCAAGGGATAAGGGAATGACAGTTGCAGACCAAACACAAAAGCATCACAATTGGACCGTGGGTGAGCGATCAAGGACTAAAAAATTCCTTGGATGTAAAATCTAGACAGGAGATCAACTCCCGAGAACCCCCGAGATGCAGATTCGTGTGGTTCAGATTTGGGGTTTCCTGATGACAGTTTTGGGCTGGATCTTCGTGGCCTGCACCATGGCCATGGAGGGCTGGAAGATCACCTCAATCGGGGGCATGGGGGGCTCCTCCATCATCAAGGTGGCCTGGTACTGGTCCAGCCTGTGGAGATCCTGTTTTACAGACTCAACTGCTGTCAGCAACTGTTACGACTTCCCTGTGCTCTGGTCTGTAGAGGGTAGGTAACACATTTTCCACTCCATGTAACAAACTCAGTGTCAGCTATTCAGCCAGGAGCTGCACTGACATCTAGACTCTTATTAATGTTTATTTGTGTCTTGCTGTTGGACTCCAGGCTCCATCCAGATAGTGCGAGGCCTGCTGATGGCAGCTCTGTCCCTGGGCATGCTGGGTTTTGTGCTTAGTCTGATGGGCATGGAGTGCACCTTCATTGGGGGAAAAGACCGGTCAAAGTATAAGAAGATCTACGCTGGCGGATGGTGCCACATAATCAGCGGTACTTTCTAGTTTTAATAAGAGAGCAGTCAGCAGATGTGTGTACAAGGTGTGCATGGAAAGAGTACGTGCATTTTTTTAGAGTGTGATTTGACAAAGAAAATAATTTTGTAATTTGAATTATGGAGATTGGTAGCTATGCTAGCAGCACGGCTCTAAGGATGGAAGACATACACTTTTGTTTAACTTTCAGCACAATCATCAGATCCAACTGTTAACTGTCCATTACTTTGGTTTATGACCAAATACCCTCAAAACTGACATTACCCTCAGCCTCAGCTGTACTTTGTATATAGTGCTAAACGGCAAATGTTTGCATGCGAATGATGTTAGGATTTTGGGGCAGGAAATCAACTAAAATAATGATTTACAGCACAACCTAACTACATTTACATTTCAGATAAAAAAGATTATAGTGAAGGGTGAACCACTATTTATTGATAGATTGATAATGTTTAATGGTGATTAAACTAAATATTAAATTAAATATTGTCTAATATTGACAATTTTTTAAATAAAATTATCCACCAATTCAGACAAGAAAAATCAATCAATCAAAATTGTGTGTGGCATAAATGTTTTTTCTTTTTTTCTTCTTGCTAATCATTTTGTGACCCCCCTCAGATTTATCTTGTGACCTGTTTGGGGGTCCTGACCCCCAAGTTGGGCAACACTGATATAGTTAATGTCTTTCTCTTCTATTAAAAGGTTCAGTATATTTTGACCTCTTAAGACTGCTGGAACTTAAAACAAGAACAATAAATAGGTCTATAGCACTAACTGCAGTTTCTAATAACATTATTAGAAATGTTCTTATTAAGTACAAATAGTAATGATTCATTTTTTCTGTCTCTCGACATGATTTCTCCTCAGGTTCGCTGTCCACAGGTGGATATGCAGTTTACGCACAGTATGTGTCAGTAGAATACTTCAACCCTGACATTGATGGTCTGAAGTGAGTTAACAGGCTAAACTCGACCTATTTAACTTGACTTAATAATAATAAATCTTTAAATATCACAGTCACCTCTTTTTTTAAACACAGGTATGACCTTGGCACCCCGTTGTTCCTCGGGTGGGTCGGCTCGGCCTTTCACATGACTGGTGGTTTCTTCTATCTGTGGTCGGTGTGTACGCCGCTCTGTGGAGGAGAGCACACGTGAGTTCAGACACATGTTGTTGTTGTTGTAACAATCAGGGGAAGTAAGTAAATAACTCCACTCTCCACTTCCTCAATAAATACCAAGACCCATACACATTACTCATTATCCAGAACGCTTGAGGCTCTGTTACTACTGAACAGTTTAAAGTGTGCAGATGTTCATTGTGGGTACACTTCCTCTCACCATGTAATATAACCCTGAGGCCCCTGGTATAAACAAACTGAGGTATAATGAGGAAAAAACGGCATGCTATGAATCAGTGTCAACACTAGAAGGAGCTCATAGAACATACATGTCCACCAGTTCTGCAGCTTGCTCTCACACTCAGGATGTCATTCCAGTACAGCACCCTTTAACGCCTTTACCCAGAGCGTCTCTGACACCCAGCTGGATGTTTATCTGACATCCTGCTGCCGATGGTGTCAGAGGAGCAAACGTCACAGTAACGTCATAGAAAGCCACCAGTCAATCAGGCACTGACACAAAACCTTTCCCAAGTGTCCAAATTATACTTCATTATATACTACATAATAAATAACTCATTCATGGTGATTATAAGGGTTTTAGCATCTTTCAGCTCAGTGTTTTGGTGTGACTTAACTGTTTTGCGTCACTCTGGCTGCCAAACAAATCAGCAGATTTAACCTACGCTGTAACCTCTTCTCTCAGCTTGCCAATTTCATAAGATATATTTTTCAGCTGACACATTTTATTCGGTTCTGGAGAGCTATTATAGGATTTAGTGGCATCTTCTGGTGAGGTTGCAGATAGCAACCAATTACCCCTCTCCTAACCCCTCCTTTTCCAACCTAAGGTGGCCTTCAGGTGACAGTGGCTTTTTCCAAAATGATGTCATCATTTACGACCACAAGCATCTTCTCAAAACCCAAAAGCTAACACCAGCAAATATTATCCCTCTGCATTTCCGCCACCAAAATCAAGCTGCCACTTCACGGTAAAAACATGAAAGGCCGTCTCTAGAGCCACTGTTTGGTTTGTCCAGTTTGGGCTACTGTAGGAAAAAGCAATGGCGGTGATGTTGGTCTGCAGTATCTCTACATTCCTCATATATGAAGTGACTACAATGAATACAGCTGCTCATATATAACAGAAAATCAACTTCTGCCTCCTTTATATATAAGAAGGGTTCAGCAGGTTTATCATGTTTGACAACAGTGTGTCTCTCTCTCTCCAGGGTAGTGATCAAGCCACTACCAGATCCTGAGCAGAACAAGTCCACCACAGCTCTGTCCACAGTGTCTGAGATCACCACTAAGACCAAAGTGTCCTCCGTTTCCGAGCTGTCTTCCAAGTCTGAACGCTCAGACCTGTCCGGCATTTCCTCGAGATCAGAACGTACATCGAAATCCGGACGCACAGCCAGGTCAGGGCGGTCATCGAAGACTGGGCGAACAGCCAGGTCCTTGGGGTCGAGGTCAGGGTCACGATCGGGGTCGGAGTCTGGTGCCTCGTCCAGGTCCAGCGGATCAACTCTGTCAGAGTCGAGCAGCAGCAGCAGCGGCCGGACAGTGTCGTCGCTGTCAGGCAGTTCCAGGAGTGAGAAGTCGTTCATCAAAAACTCTTACATCTGAAAAAAATGCAAGCCATTATGTGAGAAATAAATTATAACAGATGTGATGGACAGATGATCTGGTACTTTTCTATTCAATTCGTGAATATGTGTTGAAAGCAAAGCAATATGTGTTTTGTATTAATAAAGACGAATCCTTTTTAAAACAAATCTGTTTTACAGACATATTATGTAAAGTTCCTGCTGCCTGTTGTTCATGTAAACTAAGGCACACATCCATTTCAAATTATACTGTCAGCCTTTGTGTAACCTTTCAGACAACAAATAAATGTCCACCAGGCTAGGCAGGTCTGGTTGACAGTAAACAGTGTCTGCTGTCCTGTTTTTCCAAACCTTCACACAAACACACAAGCAGCCGCTGTGAGAAGACTGGAGTTCTATGGCAAAACCCTTGTGGCTTTTATTCTCTTAAATGACTGGTGGGCCACCTTTACAAGGTAGGGAGGCAGCAACACATCCGGCCTTATTGGCTCTGCTTTTCCAGTTGAATTTAGGTTACCTCACTATTAGCAAGAGTGCGCTAACTTTACAAATGCTTTACATGCTGCAATGTCTGAACATCTCAGTAAATATTTGTAGATAGTAAGTGAAAGCTCTTCAGTTTACCAGACTGAGGGGATGTGGAGGAGACTGGCTCAGATCCTGGGCCTGCTGCTCTGCTTATTGGGCTGGGGCTTCGTGGGCTGCACCCTTGCTATGGACCACTGGAGGTAAGCGAATAAGAGTTGGAGGAAAAAACAGAAGAATGCACCAGGTGCTCTTTAGCTTGGTAAAGAAAGAATCTGAAAAATTTCATATACATGCAATAAATAACAATAATTTGCAGAGGATACAGTTCTATTTTGTTGCAGTCCAACTTTTGGATTTGAAGATAAAAAACAATAACTAAAACTTTGGTTGGTTTGAGAGTTGAACAATCTCTGAATTATAAGTATAATATCTTTCTCTGTTTACGGTTCTTATAAACAATGGGTTTGTTGTCCTTTTGCCCTTTGATTTTCTTTTCTTCCAAATAGTTTGTCTAAATTATTTACAGAACAAAATACATTTCAGTGTACGATGGCAATGCACAGATTATATATATATATATATATATATATATATATATATATATATATATTATAATATCTTTTGTGGCTCTGGAGGAGCTTTTCAAAGTTTGAAAAACTAATGTCACTGGAGTTTTTTGTAGCTGGACTCCAAAAAAATCGAGGCTAAAAGCCAGAATATGTAAGAATTTGACCTCTTTTCTGTGTCTATGTCTTGAGGGTGGCCCAGCTGGGGGGTCAAGGGGGCTCCTCTGTAGTGCTGACAGCTTGGTACTGGTCTGACCTCTGGAGGGACTGCTATGAAGACTCCACTGCTCTGGTGAACTGTGTAGACTTCGGGGTGCTGTGGGCGGTCAAACGTGAGTACAAAGACAAACAATCATTGATTTCCTTTGAATCTTTGACAACCGTAGCCATGAATTAATTAATTTACATCTCAGTTGTGTGTTTTAACAGCGTACATCCAGGCAGTCAGGGGGCTCCTGATGATCGGCCTCTGCCTCGGACTGATCGGTGTAGTGCTCACATTCTTCGGACTGGAGTGCACACACATCGGTGGAGACCCTAAGAGTAATGACAGGATGTTAATAACAGCGTGTGCTTTCCATCTGCTCGGCTGTGAGTGTGATCTGTTTACATTTACAAAGCCTCAGCCACAGTGACAGCAGTGTCTCAGGGCATGCACTCAGTGGTTCTTCCTGTTTTTTTCCCATGTGTCATCGGCTCCCCCTCATGCAGGCCTATCAGACGTGGCTGCTTATTGTTTATACACAAACAGAGTGGTTGCAGCTTTTTTACACGCCAAAGCAGATCCGTCAAAACTGAGGTAATGTGAACTTTCAAAAACACTCATTTATGGGTTAATGTGAGAAAAATACAAGCCAGCATCCAATTTTAACTGTCACTTCCTCAGCTATGACATCGGACCAGCCCTGTACATTGGCCTGGTGGGGAGCTTCCTCATTTTACTTGGCTGTACAGTTCACTGTGCAACTGCATGCAGACTTAAGCATCCAAAAAGGTTTGTTAACGTACTAACACCTTCCAATATAAAAAAGCCTGGATAATGTACCAAATACTCACTAGCTTATACTGTTACTATAGTTTCTGACTGGATACATTACTGTCTGCAGCAGATATCCCCTGGTTTCCTTTACTGGTGGAAAAGGAGAGGAAAATGAAGTCTTAAGAGGAAAAAAACATATCTGTGCACCATCAAAGAGGACCAATGACTCCAGAAATGTGTCTCTCTACAAGATGGCTTCTGTTGTGACTGTATAAAGCTACATGTTCATTCTAATCGTCCAATTCAGGGAGCAGCATAAAAAATGTACAATGTGTACATGTTTCAGTTAAGGTCTTCTGTTGCTGTAAAATATGTTAAATACAATGGATTTCAGTTTCTCTGTGTTTGTGAGTTTTATTCAGTACAACCTCTGCAATCAAATTCTGAACAAGTCTATTTGAATTTCTGTTATTTGAGTTTATAATGGCACTTGGTGTACAATGCCACGCCCTCATGTGGAGATGCCACATGAGGGAGATCATTCTCTATACTTCTTAGTTTTGGAAAATAATAAAAAAGAACATTTTCTTCTGTGGCTTTATGGTAATTTCGGTGCTTTTGCAAGTCCAGTTTATGGCTTTGATACTTTTCTATATTTTGGATTTTAATGAGATCAGAAAAGAGGAAAAGTACTTTAAATTGGTTGATTCTGCAAAAATTAGGAAGTAAAACAAGGGTTGACAAGGACGACAGCATGATCCAGCAATAAGATCCTTCACCGTTTCTGCCTGAGTGCTGGGAAGGTGGAAGATGCTTACGGGGCAAAACCATCTAAAAGATAAGAAGAGGCAACACTGCTGCACATCAGTGAGGACATCGGGGGAGAGCTCAGTCCAGTTTCCCACAGTAAGGATTGTTCATACCTGGATGTTACTCTCTTATGTTTAACAGGTCTTGATAGCTTTTGCTTAGGGAACAGCACTCACCATGAAGTACAGGACGGTGGTGATGTACATGGAGATCGGCTGCTTCGTGTCCTGCCTGTGTGGCTGGATCCTGGTGTGTTCCACTCTTCCCACAGAGTACTGGACCTTCTCCGAGGTGGGCAGCATCGTGCTGACCACCTCCAACTATTACTCCAACCTGTGGAAGGACTGCATCTCAGACACCACGGGGGTGTCCGACTGCAAGGACTACCCCTCCATGCTGGCCCTGCCTGGTAGATACTCTGAAAACATTCCTCTAATTCCTCATTTAACTGAAATTCTCAACAAGTGAAAAGATTTAGGGGCTGTATGGAAATAATTGGAGTGGGAAGGGGGAGCTGAATCATAGATTTCATTTTGAAAAAGCAGATATTTCAGACACTCTCTTTTCTAAAAAAAAAGCTGCTTAGTAAGGAAGTTATAGATACAGAAGGAGTGAATCGGGAATAGGCTGCACTGATATATTGAATATATATCAATATATGGATATTTTCCACCCAACCCAGATACCACTTTATAGCAATATATATTCATTAACCCGATTTGTATGAGATCAGATTTCTGATTGTCCCTAAAATCAATTACATGAAGCTTATTGATATGGCCAGGTTTGTTGGTTTAAGGAAAATATCTGACTGCTCTGACTTAAACAAAAGGAGATCGTACAAAACCTCCCCCCTTCTGAGTCACTTTCACACAGTCCCTTAATGAATTTGGCTCCAGTTAGAAGTTTTGTCCCTGTTTAGCACAGTGAGGGTTGTAGTGAGAGGTAATTAGCAGAAATCCCTTTGGGTAAAGTGCTTTAAATCCTCTCATGGTACATTTAACAGGCTCGCTCTGCTGCATTTCAGTTTCACCTGCTGTCTTTCAGCGTTCCTACACGCCTGCAGGGCACTCGCTGTCTGCGCCGTCATCACCGGCTTCTTCGGAGGCGTCCTCACACTCATAGGGATGAAATGCACCAAAATAGGTGGATCAGAGGTCGCCAATGCCAGGGTGACCTTTGCAGGTGCTATAACCTATCTGGTCTCAGGTAAAAAAAAACAAATCTCAAGAGTATTAAAGTTGTGTGAATGTTTATGCACTCCGGATGTTTAAAGTAAGGCATATTTTGTGTTAGGATTCTGTGGTATGATCACCTACTCATGGTGGGCCAGCAAAGTCATAACAGAATTCTTGGATCCAAATTTCAGAGCACAGAAGTGAGTACTTTCGAAGCTGTATAATCACTGTTACATGATCCCTGGAGGTGAATAGTGGGGAGAAGTGCTGGAAAAACATCAATAACTCCTGATATATGTCAATACTTGCTGTTCAGATTTGAACTTGGAGCTGCAGTTTTCATTGGCTGGGGAGGCTCCATCCTTCTACTCTCTGGAGGGACGGTGCTGAGTTACTTCTCTGGAAAAGAGGGTCTACCATCAACGTAAATATAGAACCTCTTATGTTATCATTTATTATCTACATTTTAGGGTAACTACCTATGTTGTGGACCATATCTAAGCCAAAAACAGTAAAAACTGAGATTTCACACCAAATCTCCTGTTTCAACTATGTCAACAGTTCTCCAAAAACACCAAGGAGACCGGCCACTTACGCCACTGCCCGGACCAGGCGGACCTACATGCTGCCCGCCTCATCGTCCAGGGTGACTCTGGCTCCGCCGCTGTTTTATGAAGGCAGGAAGAGCCGAGCAACCAGAGCACCAACCAAGAGCAGTCGGGCCTTCAGCAGGGACAGCTTTGTCTGAGAAAGTGACTCTGAAGACTTTAAAAGGAACAGTTTTGGGAAACACACTCATCTGCCCTGCCATGAGAAGATCAGTACTGCTGTCTTGTCTGTATGTAAAGCTTGGCATGGTGTTGAGTGGATTAAGAACCTGACAGTTAATAAGGTTTTTAACTGTAAACATAGTCATAAGCTTACAAAAGCTATGGCCATATTTTCTATATACAAAAGAATAAAGAAAAAAGGGACAGGATGTGGAAAGCTGGTATCTGAAGCACACAGTTATAGTGAGAACTTTTCATAAGCTTCACACATCCTGATTAAAATCTGCAATGATTCTGTGTCCTTGTTTTTTAAACATTTTGTATTTCTAGCAGTTTTTGTCTTTCATGGGGAGCCTCCACTGTCCTCTCGTTCTTTCCTGTCTACCTGCATGTTTTGTTGTTTTGAAACAGACTGAAAGGTTCAGCATAAAAGACAAGACAAACTGCTCATAACGCACTCTTAAAGCTAGATCATGTGATATGACCATTTATCCAAATTACGAGTTTATGTTTACAAATCTGTTAAATATTAAAACACAGCTTTTCAACTTCTCCATGCTTCATTCCTTTGGTATTCTTATATTAAGTGCACTCATCACGCACAACAATGTTACATTCATTTTTCAACATGAAGCAATTCTGAACTTCTTCATCCTCATTTCTCAGAACACACTACCCTAAAATCTCTTCAGCATGTTCATATTTACAGATAAACTAAACTGATTTAAAAGTCTATCTACAGTTGGCCTTAACACATCCATCCTTTAATTTACTGTATAAAAAATAGATTAAAAGATTTAAAATAGATATTAAAAAAAACCCAGACCTTTTTCATCTTCTATGAGCTTTTGAATGTTACTCTTGGCTTTTCAGATCTTGTTGTTAATGTTTTTAAATCGTGTTATGATGCCTTTCAGTTTAGTATATCTCATGATAAACAATATGAATTCTGCCTCCCTGTTAGGTTTCCTTTTGAAACATCCTCCCCATCCTCCACTCCTTTGTTTTCTTTTTTGGGTGGCTTCATATACAGAGGCGTCTGCATAATCCTCTAGACCTAAACTACTTCTGAGTCACCAGAAGATGGAGCTCAAAATCAGAACTTAAAATAGAATCCATGTCTATGAAAGCTCCACCTGAGCCCCAACAGCCCTCCTATTACAGGCTGCACAGTGATATTAAAGGAGACCAGCACTGTCAGAACAGGAAGCTGTCACAGCTGTCACTCCCCATAAAAACCCAGCTGCTCAGCAGCCAGTGAGAATGAAGCTCTGACATTGAGGATTGTATTTCTGCTGTTCAACAGAGTGACAGATGACAGATATTATTCATTTAATGAGCCACACTTATAGGTGGTGGAGGACGTATTTTAAACGTTATTTTCCACTGCGGTTGGAAGTGCTAGCATGGACTCATGAACATTTTCAAAGCTCCAGGGAACACAAGGAAACAATTAAATAATTAAGGACTAAGCAGAGTAAATAAGGCATTTTAGCTGCTAAATGCTCCATTATGTTCACTCAGTAAATTGCTAACTTCTTCTATCTACAGTTTGGTGCTCAGCAGGTAGGGTACAGAGGATTTTAAGAGCATATTTTAGAGCTGTGGGCCTTAAAACCAAAACAACAAGCCAAAAGAGGCTAAAACGCTCAGCAGACCTGATGATAATTCTCTGTTCATCACTAGGAGCAGCAAATTTCACATAAAAATTAGTCATGTGGGTTGTTTTTAACATGGAAATTGATTATAGCCACTTAAAAAGTTTAATTTGGTGACCTTATTGCATCGTTTACCCACTGATGTTACAACAGTGATGTGAAGCATTTGTGTTACAATATTTATTACAGATACATGTCTCTATTGTTTTTCTTTCTGCACCAATTAGATTTTAACCACTTTATTAACATACAGTCTGCAGACCATTAGCTGACTTGATAACTTCATGAAGTTTTGAATCTAATTGTGAAATCTGAATTGTCTGATTAAACCAAAACAAATTTACAATGAATCACTTTGGTTATTGTGCTTGCTTGAAGAAAAGTGAGAACCTTGACGACGTGTGCCTCAACTGTAGTGTTTCATGTTACAATTTTCAACTATGTACTCCATAAAGAATTCTTTTATTGCTTGTATAAATATTTTCTATACAAAATCACATCTCATCATTCCA
Organism: Pempheris klunzingeri; assembly: GCF_042242105.1. NCBI lineage: Eukaryota > Metazoa > Chordata > Actinopteri > Acropomatiformes > Pempheridae > Pempheris > Pempheris klunzingeri. The sequence continues at coordinate 8,218,755 of NC_092035.1, read as the reverse complement.
TTTAAAACATGGCATTATAAAATTTGACATACAAATTTTTACACAAGCTACATACAGTACCTCATTTTGGAGTGTGGGTTATATTTCATTGGCTATACAAAACAGGATCTATCAAAAAGAACACTGCAAAGGTCTAAGGCAAGCGAAGAGTTGGCACAAGGCATAAAGTGAGACTGAATATGAAATCTAAATCTAAAATCTAAAAACTCCCTTTGTTTAGTATTGCTCTCTCTGTATTACAGTAACAGTTCAGATAATGACAGTATAAAATATTTGGTGTGGACTGTAGATGTCTGAGGAGTTGACTGAGGTCTGTGTTGGTGCTTGGTGTAGTGCTACATCACCTGATCAGCTGTAGTGTTAACTGTGCCTATTGCTAATGTCCTCGGAGTCACTGATGTCACTGAGTGAGTACAGGCTGCTCTTCAGTGTGCTGCCCGTTCCAGCTTCAGTCAGACCTGCCGGGCACAAGACGGCTGTGTTTACTTCACAAAATACAGCCGAGAGCAGGAGCACTGCACCTTATGCAGTTATACACCTGCTTATTCTGCTGTAAAGTTCATAACTGACCTGATTTGGGACCCTTTCCTGTGGAGGTTCCCCAAACGCTGGTACTGGGTGAGTCCAGGCTCTTCTTCATTGGTCCAGAGCCCTGAGCTGGTTTAGACATTTCCTGTCTTTCCTCTAAGGAGGAGACCATCCACTCGCTGCTCTCCTCTAGATCTGTGTACTGTCACCACAAACACAAATATAGATTATACCATCCGGTTGTGCTTCCTCGAGGTTAATGCTGCTTTTTCAATACACAATGATATCAAATGAGTCTCACCGTGAGTTCCTGGACCTCATCCTTTCTCTCTGGTAAGATGCTGACGCCCCCTGCTGGTTTCTTTACCGCTCTGTCTGCAAACTGCTTCTCCATTTTTCTGGCCAGGTCGTTGATTTTGTTCTCTACAAGAAACACACCAGTAAGTCCAGTTTAAATTCAAACACAGAGATCACAAGCTGACAAACACTTACAGCTGCTTGAGGGTATTTCAGCTTCCAATATATAATTTTTTTCCCCAAAACCCACACTTCAAACCTCCTGGCAGCTGGTTCTAGTCTGATTCATGTAAACATCAAACAGTAATACTAGAACTTTGTGTCTTCCCTGAATTAAAACCTCAGTCGAGACAGATGAACAAACAAACATTTACAAGTATCTATTAGGACATTTATTTAACAGTCAATCCTGTGGGTCAAAATGATTTCATCATCATCTAACAAAACTTTAACTGGGACTTTTATGAATCAGGACAAAGATACCGTTTCACTATTATTAAGGGTACCCATTTTGTGACTGAATAAGTTGTCACTTTATTTGAATCTATGGTGTGAGCTGGCACTTTGAAGAATGGACAGCTTACCTTTACCAAAGTTCCTCTTATCCACGTTACCGTTCTGGTCTTTGTGACTCTGCAGTTGCCTTGGGTCAATCTCCTGCAGCTCGCTGACCTCTGACCACTCGTCCTCATCTTCCTCCTCCTCCTCGCTCTCTATCTTTGTCACTGCTGTCTTGGTCACACCACCCACTGACCCCCTGGCCTGCTGGAGGTTGGAGGTGAATGAGAGCCTGGCTGGAGTCTGCCTGGCCTGGACTGGACTGGCTTTGTTTGCTCTGCTTTGGACCAGAGTCGCCTGGTTTAGTCTGGGCTGTGGTGACTTGCCCCTCTGCTGTTTCTGGGGCTGTTCTTCCTCCTTGTCAGTGTCCTCTTCTTCAGATTCCTCATCCGAACTGAAAGGAGGGGTCCTAAAGAACCACAGAAACAGTTTTTACTGATCATTCAACATTCACTCTTCTTGTTTTCCTCACAGCTACATAAAACACTGCTGTATCTGGATTTGTGTGATATGTTTAACAGAAATTGCATTCAGCCTTCTCCGGGCTTAAATCTACATGTCTGAGAAATATGATGAGCACTGGTAAAATGCAGTTGGAAGTGAAAAAAGATGTATGTAGGAGTTCTGTATACAATGGTGAAAGAGAGCATGGTTTAAGCAGCTATGGTCATACTATTGAAGATTGTGTCGGACCTAATTCATAACACGACATGACATTTCATACAGTTATACACTTATGGAGAACTACAAAACGCCCGCTCATTTTATAAACCGTTTTTTCTTTACTTGGGTGTGAAAGTCCTCAGAGCGGTCTTGCTGCTGGGTGTAGAGGTCTTTGGATGAGCGGTGGTCTTGGTCCTTGGTGCTGGCTGTGGGGTTTTGGGCTGTTTCACTGCAGGCCCAGACATCACCTGGGTTGCTCTGGAGGGCAGGCTACTGGATCGAGGCCGGATCTGCACCACTGCACACAGGCAAAAAGAAGAGAAACAATTAGCAGATCAGTAGCTGACACTGTGTCTAAGCTTAAGTCATCTTATGTGGCGGGTAACCAAGGCTTTACAGATTAGGCTGATAGTGTTGGATGCAGAAACAGTCAAAGCCAATCACACGCTGCTGTGTGGTTACTATTGGTCTGTGGGCACAGTAAGAACGTAGCCAGATGATCTCACGTGCTAAGAGGCTTTTTGATGACTCACCTTGCACCGATTGTCTGGATCTGGCCTGTGACTCAGGAGCAGGGTCGCTGCCTCTCCTTTGACTACCCAGCTTCTGCTCCACCATGCTGGCTAACTCCTCCCGATGGCGCCAGTAGTCAGGTAGTCCCTTAGCAGAGCTCTCTCGCTTTGAATGCACCTTGGCCAGGATGGAAGCGAGCTCTTTGTTCTTCAGACCACTCTGATCCTGACAAGAGGAACAGGAGATTATGATCTATGGTTAAGTAAGAAAATGTTTCAGTGTTTTTATTTTAGGCTGAATGCTGGTCAGTACTTCTCAAGCTTCCTGAACCCTGCTCCAAAGTTCAAACTTACAGGTTTGACTCCCAGGTTCTCCAGCTTCTTGATAAGAGCCTCCTCAAGGTCTGGCCGCATCTCTTTCTTGATGCTGGGGTTCCTTTTCAGAGCACTGGTGGTCACCCTCTGCCTCTTCTCTGGTACAGGCTCAGGCTTCTTCTCCACTGGCCTCTTCTCAGACATGCTGCTTGAGTCTGTAAAAGAAATCTCACTTAATCAGCCCTTTATGGACAATCAGGCTCCAATTACAGGCAGCAGAGGCAAAAAGGAGAAAAAAATGAGCATGCATTGGCCAAAGTCTCACTTGGGCAGATGGCTGTGACTGCAGTGATGCAGGCAGAAGAGGAGAACGTCTACAAGTTTATTTGACACAAACAAGGCAACACGATGACAGGTGACGTAATGATCAGCTTTCTCGCACTAAGTCTGTGACTTTCATGTCAGACTAAGACCATCTCAGTCCTGACACGCAAGAAAACAGCCGCCCACAACAGACTGATGCATCCATGCAGACAGCATGCAGTCGACCGGCTCTGTTGGTCTTATTGTCCCTTTACCTTTCTCCTCTTCTGACAGCTCCTGTATAGGATCCAGCTTAGGAGCAGAGACTGGCTCCTCTAATTGGACAGCACATGAGGTCAAAAGTCATTGGAGGTCGGGGAGTCATATAAAATGAGATAAATGTGTTAAAGGGGGGGGGGTTTGCAGTTTGCTATCAGCATGATGTAAATCCTTCATGCACCAAAGCACATGCTCAGCATCTCTGGGTGTGACAATGTTTTTAGGTTTTTTCTTATGACAGCTGGCTTCTCCTAACTTACCAAGTACAACTCTCTTTGCTTTAGGCTCTGGAGCTGATGCACTGACAATGACTGAAAAATAGAGAATATGATGAAGACGTTAGGATCATACACAGTTTCCTGCAGTGAAACACAGTTCTGATGAAATAATCCATACCTGGTACTTCCACTACTTTGGTCGGTGGATTTGAAGAAACATTCCTTATCTGTAAGTAGAAAAAAATGTCATTTATTAAAGCTCATGATCATGCATTAAAAAGACATTTTCCATTTTGGAAGTTTCAACCTAGCAAGCATGGCTACCTTTTTGGTTGTTGTGTTTTTATATAAGATAAGATAAGATATAAGATATTTATTTATTGATCCCTCACTGGGGAAACTTTGCTGTTACAGCAGCTCAAAGGGACAGACAAAAAAAATAAAAAGCACACAGTTAAGAATTAGAAAAATTAAATAGCAGAATATAATATAATATGTACCTATACTTATACAAAAGTTAATAAAAAAGCGCTCAACTGGCAAAACATTGGGAGGCTTTTACTGTAAGAAATGCAGTGAATTAACTTTTTGTCAGTGGATCAGTTTTAAATATGTCAGGGGGGGATGGCACAAGACAGAGAAGCCACAGTGAGGTTTTAGAGTTACAAGCCACAAGCTGCAAACCCCGAACTCTGCAAGGTGACCAGCTCCTTTTACCGTTCCCTGGATTTGTGTGAAGACTACACTCGCTGGGTGGAAAAGGAAAAGCATCAGCTTCCTGTGCACCAAATGTACAGTATCATCATGTCTCTATACAACACATTATGAGCCCTTGTATCAAATACAGGATATCCTGAACAAGGGCTGACCCTCCGCCTCACTTCCTCTCCCAACATAATCAGACCGGGCAGTGATGGCTGTGTGTGTGTGTGTGTGTGTGTGTGTATCAGTATTAACCTGCTCCCTCTGAGCCTTGATGGTTTGCTCTTTCTCCTGCAGCCTCCTCCCCATCTCCTGCTGCAGCCTGTGGCTGCGCTCCTGGTGCTCAGACACAGATGACTGTGTTCGGCTCAGCTCGTTCAGCAGCTGGAAGTTGACAGGAAGACGGCGAGTTTTACAGCTGGCTGATTTCCAACAAAAGCTTGTTCAGTATTTCACTTGTGCTAATTATGACAAAGACTAAAACATACCTGATTCTTTTCAGACTCGTGTTGAGCCTTCATTTCCTGCAGCCTGGATTCCCACTTTTTATCCTAGAAGAGAACATTTTAGCACTAAAGATAACTCCAATCACTTGTCGGCTTTAAAACATTATCTCCCCTCCACACTGACCTGCTTCTTCAGCTGCTGTTCCAGCTTTTGGATGGCTTGTATCTGCATCTCTCTGTAGTTGTCCAGATCTCTCTCCGGCTGTGAGTGAACAGGGCTGCTTGATTTTTCATGCTTGGCTGTCAGATTCTGATTTGCTTCCTATGAATGAAAATACATGTGAAACAGTAAAAAAAGGAATTAATAAAAGATATCCTGAGGACTGGAAGAATGTAATGTAAATGAAGACAATCAGGAAGTTAGTGAGTGGATTATTCGAGTGTCGTTTTTGTACATTGAGAGCCTGAATATTTCGGGTGTAAAGAAACTCCATCTCCCTGCGCATGCCATCTCTGCTGTCCTCTATCTTTCTGTCCATGCGTGCCATCTCCTCAGCCTTGAAGCGGTCCAGTTCTCTCTGCAGGTCTCTGTGCATGGACTGCTGCTCTTTTTCCTGGAATCACAACAAAAGTTACAGAGACTTAAATAAACCTTTTAAGTTGTTGTTTTCTTTTAGAATTACTCAGTTTCCCAAATGTAGAATATCTGAAAAATGAATGCATTAAGATGATACATAAAAATGGTGATTTGCCGACAACTTGTCCATGCTGCAACTACTTATTATTTTCATTATCGATAAATATGCTGACCTACTTTAATTGATTCATCTTTTTGTTTATAACAAACTACCCATCGCTTGCCCAAAATCCCAAAAGATATTCAGTTTATTATCACATATGACAACAGAAGCATCAAATCCTCACATTTGAAAAGTTGCAAAATTGGTATTTTTGCTTAAATAATGACTCAAAATAGCACCAGATAAAACTGCAGTCATCTATTCGTTTCAGCTCTGTCCTAATCCTCAGGTTTTCCTACCTGAGCTGTTTTCACTAACAATGCCTGTTGTTGCTGAGCAATCTGCTCCTTCAGGCTGCTGATCTCCAGTTTGAGGATGTCCATCTGAGATTTCTTCTCACTGTCTGACCGCAACTCTGGGAGGAAGCAAAACAACAAAAATTGTTTGGAATATTTCTTATTTCACCTGCAAATGCAGCTTCATCAAACTCTCCTCATGTGGTTTAACGTATTTTCTTAGTAAGGAATCTATCTGACTCCTCTGAACTGCTTAGCAAACCTTGATGAACTTACGCATCTCATACTCGTCAGGATGGCGGCGCTGCATGTGATTCTGGAGAAAGGAGGAATTCAGGAAGGATTTATCACACTGTGGACACTAAAAGAAACAAACAAGAGACAGGTATTAATATATCACCTTATGCATATTTGACAAAGAAAGCAAATCTGAAGCAATAAATCTGGAGACTCTTGAGGAAATAGGAAAACTGAGCAGTTTAGATGAAGTGTCAGTGAGATAATATGATAACGCCACAGTGAGCATCATATTTTCACACTATTATACAGCAAGTATGTTTTAACTCTTATTGTGCTTCAACACCTGATCACTAATCAAATCATAATGACATTCTCAGTGTGAAATGTATCCATAATTTGCTCTCAAATTTCCATAAGGTGACATGGATAAGGATAAGGTGTCCAGAATATGTATGCCACTTTGACCTGACAATCCCATAATCCAATGCATCACATTTTATAGATTTTAAAGTAACAGCAGTAGAACACTGACATGATCAAGAGTCTGAAATCTCGTAAAGTGCTGTGTGTCTATTATAAGAGGTGTAGTGAGTGAGTGAATGAGATTTGGACAAAGCTGGGGTCGACGCTGAGACACTGATTACGCTCCAAACAGGAGCATCCGCTGACTTCACGCATGTGTTTCCAAACAGACAGATAGCGTGAGTGATGCTGATTTGTTCCCTGCGGCAGGCGTCTCCACACTCCACCTCGCTATCACTTAACAACTACAATAGATGCTGCCTCTGCTCTGCACATACACACACACATCACACGCTACATTTAACTCTGCCGCTCATTGCGCCTGTGACTTCATTCAATGTTAAAGCTGCTGCTACTGATATCTTGCCACACCATATGGCAGCAAAGATTCAAAGGCCCAGGAGGTGTGCCGCCACAATGAGCCTGAAACTGATGCTATTACATTAGGGTTTGGAATAACTGTGGATTTTGAGAGTGAAATTAAATTAGTCTTCAAAGAGAGCAGTGTGTTTGGTAGATATGTGGACATTACCGTTTGGCAACCAACAAATGCTAAAGGTCCTCCAAGGACACAAACACATGGCCTTTCTATCAATTATTGAGCCACCTCTGTTAGCTGAGCTTCTAGCGCACACCTAGCAACCACATGCTGTCATGACACACTATCTGTTGCCTCGGCAACCGCTTGGCCAGGTCAGCGGCAGCCTTACACTTGAAGAGCAAAGGGAGATTTTTGATTTTTGCTATAAATAACCTGATACGAAGTGGGCCACGCTACCAAACAGAGGCAATCGTTACAGGCAAATGGATCCAGCATATAAACCAACAGTTTATAATACACACAAATGTCAAAAAAGGACAAAATTCTCGACAAGCATGTGTATTTATGAAGGTGGGGGAGGTGGGAGTGAGGCAGGCATCTTGATTAGTGCTCTTGTCACCCTTTTGTACGTGGATTAAAAAGAAACTAATTGCCACCAAATGACACCATCTGTTCCGCAGCTCTAAATCCTATTCTTCCAGTCTGAAAACAAAGCTTATTATAACCATACCAAAACAAGGCGGCCATGGCAGCTCTTACAGTACATAACAGCCGCTTTTAGAACCAAAATTTTTGTTGGGCTCTGATAAAAGCCTTCAACCGTTTCCCTTTTTCCCTTCAAACCCTGCCGTGAAACACACAAAGCCGGAGCTGTGAATAGATCTTGGGAACAATGACAGCGTGGGGGCCCAGAGGAGGAGGAGTGAAGGGGGTGGGGGTGATGGAGCGAGCTGCCTGCTTGCCAAATACATATATGAGATGCAGCTGGTAATTGATACCCCTCAGAGAGCGAGCGTTTATCGTGTCAGCAGTACCTTCTGGCTGCTGACGATTCGTGGCGCGAGCAGGGACTGCTGGGTACGAATAACCTTCTTCCTCTGCTTGAGCTCGGCGGTCAGCGTCTTCATCTTCTCCTCCAGCGTCTTCTGCTGACCCAGCAGCTGCTCGCGCTCCCTGTCGGCGGCCGCCAGTCTCTCTTCGGAGGCACGCAGGTTGAGGGTGAGAAATTCCTGGCAGTGGAGGAGCCACTCCACTGTGAGCTGGGCGAGCTGCAAGAGCTTAACCAGAGCCGGATCCACGGGGCTCTGGCACCGCTGGCACCGCTCCCCGTCCAAGCAGCAGAAGGTCACTGTGCTGATGTGCTCCTGAAGGGCGTCCACATCCAGTTGGCTCACCACCAGGTCTATGTCCACTGCGTTGATCCGCCGCCAGTCCACGCTCTCCCTGCGAGGGCGGAACTTGAAAGGGAGGATGCTGGATGTCCCGCTGGATGGAGTCATGCCTGGTGCAGGTACAGAGTGGCCGTTTACAGAGTGCTGGCTGAGCGGGGAATTCAGGAGGGATGGGATCCCTGCTGATGAGTGGGTCCCTTGGGTGTCACTGGTGTAGGGGTAGTAGACTCTATCGTGAAATGGCTGAAACAAAGAGCAAAGCGATGCATTTAAAAACAAGACACGGTATGCAAACCTTAGTCATATTAGCACCAAATCCCTTACATGCACCAAACAATCACAGGAAGAGAAAGTGGGAGAAGAAAAGCAGCCTGCAGCATCTGCTCGGAGGTGAAACAGCAGAGCACAGATTCCACCGCTGCACATTCAGTCTCCATCTACCTATCACGCTGCTGCTGCTGCTGCTGCAGTCCCGGTGCTCTCCTTACCATCCTCGACTGATTTTGCCTCCACGGGTGGGAAGAAATCGACGCGCCGTCGTGCCTCTCCAGTTCCGCCCCTCACAACGCGACAACGTTGCTGCTGCGTCCGCCGCGTTACCATGGAAACAGAGACGCTCGTCCCTGGGGGGAGAAATGTTATCAAAACACGGCCGGCAATCAGCAAATGTTTCCCTACAGCGGCCGGCAGGCGAGCTGTGTCCTGTGGGAGAGACAAATGCATCCCAAAGCTGTTTGTTTTTACTCTAGTTAAGCAGCGTTTAAACCCACATACCGAGCAGCCTAACTTACCTGCTAATGAGCACAAGGTGGCTTTGCCGAAAATGGTTACCGTGCTAACAGCAAACACCGCTAATCTCTCTAGCATCACGTTTCAGAAACAGTAATTTGGTGTCGGGGTAGGCTTTTTCCTCCCCCCTGCTAGATCTCAGCCCAAACAATGGCACACATGCTCAAACTTGTCCGGCTTTCAGTCTCCTTACAGTCAGTCTAGTTACTAACGTTAGCTTAACGCTAAGGACGGCTCAAGTATTTCAAACCTAAGCTAGCCTGAACCTAACGGACATGTTTAAACCGTGTTGGGCTGAACTGTAACCTGCATAAAAAAAACTGAATTGTACATCACCAACAGTTCCCATTGCTCAGTAACCAGTTACACAGTGCAGGAGTCAATAAAAACAACTTACCAGAGACTTAGTGTAACTAATTCATAGCTTTAAAAAAGTTTTCTGACGACGGGACCCCAGGCGGTTTGTGGGTGACGTAGCCGCTGGTCTCCACATTCCTAAATCCCTGCTCACACTCAGACCGCCATTAAGCCAGCGAGAATAAACACTACACTTCCGGTTATCACCTTCAAAGTAAGTAGATTAATTATAGCGGGGATATGTACTGTGATAAGAAGAGAAAGTGGAAATATATATACTAAGAAGTGCAATACAGTCTGTATATACAAGGGCTCTTGAAAGGAACCTTTTTACAGTTTAAGGTCGTCCTGACATTTTTTAGATTTGTCTTATGTCCTGTGACTTCTGTCCTCAAACATATAACATTTGAATCAATCATTGTGCTTTTTAATTAGTTTCTACTTATGGTGTTGCATTTGACATGTCCCCTAATACTTTGTAAGTGATTTCATACGTATGTATGTTATGACACGTATGTCATATAATTCTGTTCTTCTTTTAATCTGGTTTATATCAGTTGTTTGCCACAGAAGCGACGACGATCAACGTGCAAGTGTATTAAATAAAAAGGAAGCACATGCACCATTTTGAAAAAGAAAAGCGTGGCAAAGCAGACCTTTACTTTGAAGACAAAGCTCCTCATTTCCGGCGGTATTGTGGTGTTTTGACGCAGCGGGAAGGGGGGAAGGGAGAAGCAGACTGCTGGGCTTTGAAATGGGGAGTCTGAAAACGGGGATGGGGGTGTCGGGCTTGCAGGCGGCCCCCACTGCAGAATAAAACAGAATAAAGCTGAATTAAAACACTGGAAGCAGAGAAGAGGGTGAAACACCGGTGTTACCATCACCGCAGCTGCAGGGATGCAGGAGATTTAGAAAACTTTGCGCCATGACACAGGAGGTGTGACGGTTTGGTGAAAGGGCTCCACCATGTGGACGAAACCTGTGTTGCATTTCACATGAGGGCCCAATGACCTGCTGTCTTATCATGTAAGGAAGCACTGCTTTAGAAATAATAATACAGAAATACAGATAATGATAATATAGAAATAGGCTACAATCAGCTAAATGTACTTCAACAATCCAAGTAAAAGTATTTATTCTGCAGGAAAAATGTCCCCCTGTGACATACATGTTACGTATGGTATTATTATACTATTAGCACTGATGCATCAGTGTGTAACTAGATATTACTGTATTACTGCTGTTGCTATTGGGGGGATTAAAGTGAAAATAAGTAAAACAAAGTTATCCCACACACATAAATTCTTATAATATATAATATTGAGCCTCAAATTGTACTTTGTACACTCATCGTGCTTTTTAATGTAAATCTTAATGTGAAAAGATTAAGATGAATGTGGTGGAGTAAAAAGTACTAATATCTCCAAATGAAATGATGTGAAAATTGTGTGAACAGTTAAGAAGAGGGATATTCTTTAAGGATAAAGTGAAAAACATGAGTGCAGCAGTTTTTGCAGAGCGAGAGGTTAAAGGTCAGCCAAGTCACACAAAAAGCCAACTTTTGACCATTTGAGCTGTGACTCAGTAGATTTCCATGTCTGTGGCAGCCCCCCCCCATAACACCAGCATTATTCCACCAACGGAGGTCAGTAGAGATCTGATGTGATCACAACTCTGCGTGGCTCCACTGTGGAGGAGTGGTGGCGCACCGTCCCCGCTGCCCTCCCCCTCTGGCAGAGGCGCTGCTGTGATGGAGAGCGGCCGCGGGAGGCGACACAGGCCCAGCTTTAAAGCTCAGCAGGATGGATCCACACACATTCAAGCATCGGCCTTTCAACTGCTCTTCGGGTGCTTCTTTAAGATTTAAGAATGATTTACATGCAGGACGACGCAGGCGCTTGCACAGCACTAAAACAAAGTGAAACAAAGTGTGAAGCAGGGATGAGAGGGTCTTTTTTTCTTTTCTTTTTTCTCCACACATGCTGCCAAGAAACAAGCAGCACGATGAACTCTTCATCAGAGTCCCACTGCTGGAAGAGGTCGACTGTGTGCCATTTCCCCGGCTGGTCCCCAGACAGTCGGTCGAGTCCTGATAAATAGAGATTTTAATTCCTCCGGACAGGGTCTGTGACTGTCAGGATAGCCTGAGGCGGGCAGGGGGGACTCTCCTCGCAGGCTGTGTCCGGGTAAAGACAGACGGCTCTCACCAGCAGCATCACAATGAGGTGGTGAAGTTCAGTTGTAGGACAAGATGCTGATGTGCCTGTTCTTGGGCCCAAATCCCAGCCAGACTCACTTTTCTTCCCCTGCGCCCACTGCAGCCTCAAGGCCAGAGTTATGATGTTTACTTGAAAATAAAATCCACAGTTTGATAAGAGCTTACCAGAGCGGGAGGCTCGCACACACACACGCGGGCAGGGAAGTTGCGGCGTTGTATTAGTCATGCAGTAAAAAGGAGCAGGGCTGTGTGGAGGAAGAGGAGCGGACCTCTTGAGATGAGTAAGCGCAGCCCTACACTCAATTTACTGCTTGATTTATGAGTTCATTTCCTGCACGAAGTTCTCAGTGGGGGTGAGGTGGTATATCTTTCCCACTATAGGTAGCAGTGGCTCCACTTCCCAATTCCCCATGAGGCCCACTCTCACCACTCGGGGCCTTAGTGGGACTATAAATAATGGCCGCTGTAACAAGTACATATTGAACACAGAGGAGAGGATGCTGAAACATCTTTATTCATGAAGGAGGTTCTTATCTTCCCCATGCAGAGGACGAGATGGATTCAGACCTCTCTGCATACTGTAATGCTCCGTACAGTAGTGCTCACTGTACTCCTGCTCTCACATGGGAAGAATCGGGTGATCAAAAGGTGAAAAGAGGTTTAGTGCAGGAGGTGCATTCAAATGTAATGACCTTAACTGTTTCGACCGTTGGAAGGCGATGCAGTGTGACGTGCATCACAGGAGCAGCAACTTTGTCAAAAGGTGCTCTATAGTGTTTCTGTAAGACTGCAGGATTCAAAGCTGAAAGCAACAGCAAAACAAATGCATTTATAGTCATGATTCAATAAACAGATTAGTGCTAAAAGTGCAGCCATCAAGCTTTTTGCCTTTAATAAGAGAATTACTTCTTCTTTAGTGAGTTTTCATGCCATATTAAAATCTAATCACTCAGAAAACAAAGTGAAGAGGTGTGTTGTGTTTCATTTGCCCAGCAAACAGCAGCATTAACCTGCCAAGGCTGAATATGAAGCACCATTTTTAGTTTTCATGTTCAATCACAGCCTGAAGGAGGAACCGTGGGCGCAGCTCACCATCCACACGGATGTGTAATAAGAAGTGGATATGGGAATCCAAGATGGCGTCCGTCCACTTGAGTGAAAACTACTTGCTCAACCCATGAGACAAGAAAGGTTTTCCAGCTTCCAGGCGTTAAACGAAGAAGGATTAGCTGATGCTAATAGGCGGATAGCTGGAATTGTCTGGAGAGCCAATTGTGAGACTGCAAAGTCTCACTCACTTTTCTGTGTTGTCAATTCATTTTAAGGTGAAAAAAATCATTTAGACTATTATTTTATTTGAAATCTCTTTAAATCTTCCATGTAGCTCAGGTCCGTCAGGTTTGCTAATGTTCCCAGATGTGGGTGCATGGCAGTGTCAACCCGCTCCCCTTTACGCAACCAGAATCCAGACAAATGGAAGTGTCAGCTCAGCGAGAGCGCTCGCCACTGCCCGAGCGACTTAAAGCCGAGCAGCAATCTAGCCCACCACTGCCCACCGGTTTTCATCTCAGACACTTTGTTGTCTATTTTCAACGAGGCAACCGCAGGGGTCGCAAGTGGTGAATCAGCCTTGTGGGAAGAAGAGATGAAAGAGCGCTGCGATGGGGAGGGGAGAGAGAGAAGCATCCCACCGTTCCCTTTCATTGTCCCCTCTGAATGTTGCTCAGGTCAGAAGAGGCACCGGCGCTAAAGAATTATATATAGCAGACAAATGACGAGTTTTGCACTTATTTTTCTCCCTGTCCTCCCACTGGGCGAGAGGGCCTGAGCTCTACAGGGCGAATCAGCCACAGCAGCAGCCACAGCAGCAGCAGCAGAGCCTTTGGAGGACACACAAGTAATGGAGACCAAACATATGGAGAGAGTAATGTATGATGAATGTGCTCATCGGTGTAAAACTTAACTCTGAATTGTAAGACAGTATAAAATCCTGTTTGTGTCTGCAGCATTACCGAACCCTGCACACGTCCTTGAGGAGCATCCAATGGATTCATGTTTGTAAAAGTTACAGCGTCAAACTTTCTCACTGTCGCCCAAACAGCCACACATGACAGCAGGGTGAGAGCCCGGGGGAACACCACTATGAGGGAATACTTTGACATTTTGGGAAACAATCTTATGCACATTCTTGCCTCTCGATGAGGTTGATATCACTCGTATACATGTCCGTTCAGTATGAGGTTTGATTCATAATAGTAGATGCTGAGCTGAGCCACTTTCTACCCATGAAATGCAGATGTTTCTATATTTAGTAAGAAATGCCAATGCACAAACATCAACTATCCCTCTAATAGGACTTTTTCCATTGCATTTTTGTGACAAACACAGTCTCTCGGCTCGGTGCTAACTTGTTTTAATTGCTGTTTTTTCTGGTGCACTTTCTCACCTTGTGATCCAAGTTTGCCTGCATGAGAACAATGATGAAAACAGCCCAGTGGAAGCCGTTATTAACAGGAAACCAACATGGAGGAGTCTAATTTCTGTCTCTCACTCGTTCAGGTGCGGCTCCAGGCAGGTAAAACAGCACCTCGTTATGACATTAACATTTAAAGAGGCACACTTTCACCATCGCTCTCCTGATTTCTTACCTGGATCTGATTATATTTTCATCTTAGTATAAGTCACAGGACAATTAGTGCACTGCTTGTGCTGTTGCTGATTTTAAATATACTTGTACTCATTTGAGTATAATGTTAATACCATGGTTTATGTCTGTTATCTAGCCCTCAAATTTAGGTAGGAATGAAAGTGTTTGCCGTCCTTTTGGTAGCCCTATTAGAGACTAAATGTTACTTTTGACAGTTTGAACAAATGAGGGAGAGAGCAGGAAAGAGGAGAGCAGAGTGTCACTGTCTCTGAGCTATGGCAGCCATCCAGCACAGGCCTCCTTTGTATTCAGAGAGCGCCTCGTTTTTGTGTCAGCGCAGGACAAGAGAAGCACTTAACGTGACATTTAGAGATGCTCAGAGATTCTCTCAGGAGGCTAGGGGGAGGGAGAAAAGAACCAATGATGTTATCGCAGACATGTGTTTTAAATGCCAGGAGGGGTGCTTTGCCACAGAGCTTTGGCCACAAAGATAAGAGAATAACCCGGCCTCTGGTCTTGCACCTCTTGCACCGGTTCTGGGGCTCACGTTAAGCTTAGGCTGAAATGGTTTCATCTCTTTTCTATCAGATATGATCTTTTAAGGCTTACAGAACAATCTTCTTAGATTGTACATTAGGGCTGCTGTTATCCTTAGAAGAAATCCACACATGCACGGTGCATTTTAAATAGTCGGCCACAGGATGGGACACACAGAGCTCGACGAGTGGGCGACAAGCTTTCTGGGATTCTGAATCTTAACCAGATGGTCGCAATACACATCTTAACTGTGGATCACAGCCATGTTTGAAGACTCCCGAATGTCCCCCGAATAATGCTGAAAATCGCCTTTCCATTTATACCAGACTAAATATCTCTTATTGATGTAGGTTTATCCTGAAGGGACCTCCGCAACAAGGCAGCATGAATATTTAACAGGTAGAGAAAGGTCAGGCTTCTGGTATGGATGCCAAGACTGAGCTAATCAATCATCTTTTCTGTGGGAAATGTGTTCAATTAAAGCAAAACCTGCCAGATGTGGAGATTTTTCTTCATAGACGCACTATAAAAATATTTTTGAACAAATTAATCCACGTAAATCCTTGAAATGAGCATCTGAATATTTTTGCAATTCAAATGTGCACCATTCATCCATCTCACCGATGCATCTTTCTTCACACAGTCTTTGTAAGCGTTTGTTCGTGTGCACAAAATGCCGTATACCGTTTGATGCAAGGTCTGGCGTCTCCGCCGTAGCCTCCAATAAATCAGGCTGGGAGTTAGATGTATGAAGATAGAGCTGCATAGTGATGAAGCTGCTGCTGCTGCGCGGAAGCAGAGTTTAGGAAACCAGGTTAGCTATTCATCACAAGACATCTCACCAATACATCCGCAGAACTTCCACAGACTCATTTTTCCTCTCTGATATGGTGACTTGTTCCTGTAGGCTGCGGCTTTAATGCTCCATCACAGCCTCAGACACCTTGTTGAACAGTTTCCTTGGAAATGGCACCTAATGCAGGAAGAGAGCAGGACAGAAGCATCACAATGTTAATATAATACTATCGCTGGCGACAGCAGGGTATTGTGGGCTGCTGAATTGGTTTTACTGGCGAGAGCGGGCAGTTTGACGTGCGCTAACGCCACGTCTCGTCTTGGAAATGATTGTTTTAATGCTCTCATCATATTTTACCATTTTCCATCATCTTGAACCACCATGCAGACTCTTTTTTCTCTCCCTGCCACGCGCTTATATTTTCTGTGTGTTTACTCGAGGAGGAATAATCCATTTGTACATTTCTCGCCATCTCAGGGCCCCTTGAATATTTAAGGCTTTGATGTTTGGTTGTCTAATGCAGTTACCTAAGCAGCTTGCCATAACCGGCCTCCCAGAGATTCTCCCTGCATGCCTCTCTCCTATTTTCTGCAATGTGTCTGGATTGCGGAAATAAAGAATCCTTTTGAAGCCTGTCCTTGCCGCCTCTGGGGAAGGTGTTTTCTGTAGATAATGACTTATTTCAATTCACACCTCACCCGAACACTGCTGCACAATTTTCTTTCTTTTTCTTTTTTTTAATTCCTACCTGCTAAAAGGCTTGAGTGTGGGCAAATGTTATGACACAGATTTTATGATGACCCAATGGTGGGAGCACACATGGCAGATTTGCCCAGACGTTAATTATTCCATTTCTATGGCTAATACAACAAAGAGGCCCAGCTGCCAGGCTGCTGGAACGGATGCAATTTTGAAAAAAATGGAAGCAAAAACAAGGCTGAAGACGGGACAGTTTCCAGTATGTGCCAGGAATGTGTGATTATGATTATGCGGCATGCAGTCTTAAGTAATGTTGCTGTAAATTGGCTGTAAGATAGTGAACCATTGACAACCAGAGTTCTTGGGCACGTGGCCCAGATGGTCCATGACTCAGCTCAAAGGCACGGCTACCCTGGCACACACACACACACACGATCACACACACACACACACACACACACACACACCAGCTGGATGAACCATTAACTGAAATTATCAGACCAAACCGCACCAGAATTAACTGGCATGCTCATGTCTGCATGCACCAATTAATGATTAATTCAATCTAATGGGCATTTTGTATTGTGCAGGTATTGGAAGTAGCCACTAATATCTAAGTCTTACTTAGATTATCATTAGAATGAACGGGACCCCCCCCCCCCTCCCCTCAGACGCATCAATGGGCATTTACCAGGCAATGAGGTTTTAGCGAAATATACTGTTGAGTTGCAATATGGGAAACGTAGGATCCATACTGAGTTCTAAAAGTCTAAAAGCCTCTGATGCTTCAGTTTTGATCTTTCTTTTTAAAACATGCATGTTTTAAGTCCTCCAACTTAATAAGAGATTGCACTCTTATTAAGTTTTAAAATCACTGGGGTGCCCCTTTAACTGGGGTGTAGTTCTCATAGTTAGTAGAAAGAACTAGAAATGAATACACATTGCACATTAAATTAAGAGATGTACATCATATTACTGTCTTCCACACTAATAAAATGACACCTTTTATGGATTTACAGCATAAAAAACACACATGTGCACTTCTGACAGTGAGTTTACAAAATCCACATGGTGAAATCCAGTGGCTCTAAAAAGTCACTGTGTAAAATAAACATACTTTCACACTTTTTCTCAAAAGCAGGCATCATGCTGCAGTCACACACTGGGCTTTTTAAGATGAAAAAGTGTTTTGACACAATTACGTTCAAAGAGAAAAACACTTCGCAGACACCCACAGAACACATTGACCTAATTAAAGTTTCTGATCCAGTTTTACATGACTGCTTTGGTAGATATGAGTCAATTGAAATATAACGTTAACAAAGGAAAAAAGACTAAAAAACCTTTGGTGACTGTCAAATACTCCATATAATATTTGATTCCTTTGCCTTGATCACACCTCGAGTTCACACACATCAATAATCACATTTTATTCAGGGTTTTACTTTGAACACTTGATATCTGCCAGCATGAGAAACTTGTTTGAAATGTTTTCTCAAGAATGAAGAGGGTATATACTGGCAGAGATCATGCCCTTAATGTCTTTTCCTTTATTGTAAATCTGATTATTTTCCCCCTTTAAATCCAACGCAGTACATTTATTCCATCCTGTCAGCCTCCTTCCGAATCAGCCAGCGTAGTGTTTATTTAGTGACCTCTCTCATTAAGAACGTTGTTTTTAAATGTTGTGTCTCTCACTTAAAATGTGTCACAGCCAGCAATTCAGACACTTTATCTTGAGTTTGAAAAATTCTTCTACTAAAAATGGCTAATAGGCTACACGTTCACCTGTTTTGGCTTTTACTATACAGGACAGGGTCCTATTTTAGTGGTGGCAAACAGCACCAGCAGTGCTCCGAAGGTATTTTTTCTGACCTTCTCAGACCTTTTGCACCTTGTGCTGCTGTACATACATAAACCAAAATAGCAGTAGTGCTTGGAGACGCCCTCACAGACTGTATGCACAAAACACACTGCTCCATCATTGCACTTGCACGATTAAAATAGGGCTCACAAACTTGTCCCTAATAGATTGTGAACACAAAAATCTGTGACCTCAGATTTATGGTCTGAGGTCTCAGCTTAATGAACATCTATTGAATAAAGGCATGTTTATTACAAACATGAGTGTATCTATGTCATGTAAGAATTATGCCCACTTTAAAGACCGCAGGAATGTTCTTTCCACATTGTGGTAGTACATTAAGCTGACTCAGCAGGTAAACACATCTATAGTGGTTACTAGGGTAATGAGTAATCAAATGTTTATAACGCATTTAAAAAATCTAGCAATCTTAAATCTCAGCATATTTCAGCCCCCTTTTCTCAATGGGCTGGAATTACTGTGTGAAGCTTTCACTGTGAGGCTTCAGAAACAGTATAGACCATAATTACAACACTATAGAACATTATTACGATGGAGGGGTGCTGGGTAATCTGTTCCACTATTTCACTCTCGACCATGGCTCTGCCTGCATCTCATAATAATACTGATCATCAGGGGGACCAGACCGTTCTCATTCACAGGTCATCAAACACTGATGCTTTGTCATCACCCTTTGGGCGTTTGTATGAGCGTGTGTGTGAGATGCTGAGGTGCAATGTGATATAAAAAGCGACAAAGTCTGCGTAGGGAAGAGGGCAGGTGGTTGGATGGTCAATCACAGGACTTTCACCCAGGAGACGTTTTCTTTCCCATTTTAAAGTAAAACTGAAAGTTATGCAACTGACATAAATCAACCTGGACTATCTTCTTTTCCTAAATCTAACCAAGCAGTGTTGGTGCCTAAGCCCATAGACATATATACATAGATGCAGCTCCTCCATTATGTACAGCGCAACAGAAGAGGATTAAACACCCATGGCTTCAAAATACGCAATACAAAGAGTAATAATTGAACATGTCTATAGCTGGAGGTGTCCTGTCCAGTTTTACAGGTGTCTTTTTTACAGTGGTTTTCTATGGGGAAAATGCTTTTTGACCCTCAGTGGATTTTACATTGTAATACAGCGAGTCGCCACTGGGAAAAATGGTAGCAAGGCTGTGCTGTGGTCCGATGTCCAGTTCTTATAATACATCTGTGGCCTCACCCTGACAAAACGACCATTGTGAGACCCTTAACCATTACTTATTATCGTTACCATGACAATGACAGTCCAGTAAGTGCCTGTCATACAGAGGCCATGGGGGGGCACAAAGTGTGAATATCTGACAACCTGGGAATGAGAACGCCTTAGGTGGACGCTCATCTTGAGGAGCTACATGTAACAGTGTTAGAGGACCTTGAGTCAAACCCTTCACCTGAAGTTTGACTCACCAAACCATAATCTGAAAAAGGAAAAGTTTGAAATTGGTTTCTGTGCAGCAAGAGGACTAAAGACACTGCAATTTGACGCAATTTGGGAATTTAACCGATTACTCCAACATGTCCTCGGCAGGAATGGTAGGAGTGAATACCAGAAGCCAGTGTAAAAAACATGCTTGTGGCATGTTTGGCAGTGAAATTGCATGGCAGCGTTGAAATGAATCAGCGAGGCCAGAAAAGGGTGACCTTAATGTCGGGGTACGTGCTGCAATAAAGCTTGACGAGTTAAATTACAGTAATTTTCCTTCTGACATTCATTCAGGAGCCTGCATGTCACTCTGTGGGAAGTGACATGCAGGCCCCATATCAAGGACATGATAAACACTCGTCAGTGCTGATGGTGAGGACAGGAAGGCTGATTAGGCCACGGCAGGACACATCTCCATCAGCCGTGTCCCCAGCGCTTCAATTACCTGTTACAGAATGCAGATTGTATCACAGGCCTCCTCCCTAATGTCCTCATAGCGTAGTGGATAGTAGACCAATCTGGGTTATTCTCTGTCGAGCTGCCAAGGCGCACAGCGTGGGCCAACAGCTTCCTTTTCATGCAGGACCAAGCGGGGAGAGTGTCCCTTTTGATTAAGCGTTTTGGATGAGGCTGGGGTGGGAGCCCGGCGCAGGCTGGCGTGGTGCCGTCGCCGCGCCGCAGGTCTGCAGGCCTGCCGGTGGATCCCTGTGGTGGAGAGTTCACACATCTTCAGTCACTCACGCCACATGCAGCCGCGGCACATGGCTAGAGCTGTCAATTCACTAAAACCGAGGACGCTCAGTGGCATCTAATAGCATGGTTTACAATCAAAACAGTCACTCCTCCAAGTGAAGAAAGAACATTTCTGCCAACACGGCAGAGCAAATGGCTACCGCAGTGAACTCATTATCACTAAAAGTGAGATTAGTGGCTAAACGTAAGCAATCCAAAGGAGTTTCTTGGTGTCTGATGGCTAAAAACCTTCAGATTTTTAAAGAACCATAGCACATGGCTTGGCTACAAACAATGCGGGGCAAACATTGCCAAAATAACTGCCAAAATGTTAAATGTCACAATTGGCCAAAAAACATCCAAAAACGAATCAAATAAGACATCCTGACTTCACCCCCAGTATTTCTGGCACCTGGGACGGCTAATCTGGTAAAAACAGAACTGGGACCAATAAGCAGGCTTATAATCAGCAACAGGTTGCCAGTCAGCTCAACAACCAAATCCAAAGGCAGGCAGCAAAGCATCAGAGACAGAAGGCAGTCAGAACACATGTGGGGAATGAGACAGCAAACTGCAGCAACACCTGACAAACAACAGCAGGTAATCTGCCCATTACACACAGGGACTAATGAGGTGATGAGCAGCTAGTGGGCAGGTGAGACAGGACAGGAGTCTGACATGACGGGAGAGAGTTAGCGCAGAGGACGACGAGGGAGCAGCTGTCGCCATGACAGCACCACCATCTGTACATTTTCCAAGGTGACAGCTTACAGAACATATCTGCATGCTTGAGGCCTCATGCTCAGCCTTCACCTGGAGACCTGATGATGATTATGTGAGCAGGTCAGGCTGCACCTTTTTTTTGTGTTTTACTTTAAGCAGTTAGTTAAAATATTTTAGCGCCTTGCTGTCATTTATTTCCTGTTCTACAACCTGGAGAAGTAGCAGCAGCAAGAGGCAGATATTTCTTGATGCTATGACAAGTTTTGCATCATTTTTCATACTCTACCAAATGAATCTGCAGCAGCAGCAGCTGTGATACCTCACAGTTTTTTTTTCCCTTTAAATGTTCTCAATTTGTCTTGTGCTGCAGTTTTACATTCCATTTGCCTTCCTTAATAGAGTCTCACGCTTCCCATTTGCTGGAAACTCTCAGCTCACCAGACGTCCCAAAGTGAACTTTCTCGATGGCTCTCATCACCATTTTCAAATCAATACTAATTCCAATAAATGAAAAGTAGATACACATCTGTAGCTGCACCAGATCGGCCTCACTGAAAATGAAAAAGACAAAAACAGATAAGCAGAAACCAATCCAATCATAACTTCCAGGAAGCCTCAGGTCCATTATTGGGAGCCCAGTACATTGCTGCAGCCAGCTGAGTCAGCACTTCCCAGGGTTATTTCTCATAAGGCCTGTGTGGTGAGCGTCAGGGACCTCGTAAATATCCCCGCTGCACAGCCAGAACAACACAAGTCTCGCCTCACTGCACAAAACATTAATGCAGATCCTTTCCCATCAGGGACTCTGCATAGATTTTAATCAGCAGCGCCACTTGTAGAAAAGGTTTCTTTTGCAAAATTATATCATATTGCGTCTGAGAGAGGCCTCACAGGTAAAGAGCATGCTGACACAGGATGTTATCATCACTGAGGCAACCAAAAAACAACCTAATCTCCAGCGGTTCACTTCTGCATGACCTTTGGAGAATGAGATATTTCTCGTCCTGACACTTTCCATATCAGATTCCTTTTTGTGGCCCCCCTCCCCACCCTCAGGGTGCAGGATGGTGGCTCCTCTCAGACACAAAGAGAGGAGAGCCACAGACTTAACTCTCATACAGATTATCAAGTCAATGTCAGAGCAAAGTGCATTCAGTGCAGAAAGAGGATTGAATAGAATACATACCAAAGTGCATCCTGGTTAAATCCCTTGATGGAGGGCATTTAAGGCAGAATAACAAAAGCTTTTGATCAGCGCAGGCTTAAAGGAAATCCGGTGCTGAGGGCTAAAATGCCTTTAGTTCCACCCTGTAGTGTCCATACAGCTGGAAAATCAAATGTACTGCACCACGTGCTCATGTCTAGTGGTGTAAAGGAAAACCTATGTGTGATGATGACGAAATGGCACACACACACACTTCTCTCACCACACCATGCCAATTATTGACTTGACATGTTGGAATCTGTCCATGGTGCTGAAATGACTCGCCCCACGCTCGCACTGAGGATTTAACTCTTTGCTGTCGGCTGCACCTTAAATCCCTGAAGTCATATTTTAAAACTCACTGAGTGGAGTTCTGCTCACAATAATCTCACAAACACAAGGCATGAAGGCAACATCTTCTCCACTGGCTCAGCGTGCTCACACTATCAATTACAGCTGACCTTTGTGAATCATATTCAAATGATAGGACATGGAATAAACATATAGCAGGGCTTCTCAGATTGCCAGTGTGTGTGTGTGTGTGTGTGTGTGTGTGTGAGAAAAGAGATGCAGTTACGTCACTGGCTCGGCAGCCGGGACAGATGACTGGCGCAGATGTGAGTCAAGTCAGCCTGAACACAACCGGAATTCATATCTTTTACTCTTCAAAATAAAAGACTGCTTTGGGATGTTTCTTTTTTAAACTACAGTATACAGTACCATAATGAAGGGGTGCAAAACTCTGGGTTATTAGACAGCAGTAGTGGGGGCTTGTGAACCAATAATATTTAAGAATTGTTAATAGCATTCTGCATTCATGATTCTCCATCTTCAATGTAGTCTCTGTAGCCTTTTTGTTAGCACTCTGTACTGGCCTGATGGACTATTATAAACATTAATAAGTCAATGTTTGATGATTCTTGACTTAAATTACCAACTTTGTGTTGGCTCTGGCTCTTTTCATGCAGGACTCATTGGTGACAGCTCAAATGAAGAATCTCCAGCGGCATTTCAACCAAAATTGGGTAGACACACAGTCATCACTATAGATAAAGCTTCGTCGACATGATTATGTTTACATTTTCATAAATGGATATGCAATTTACTTTTCAGATTCCAATTTATATAGCCGACATTTCATTCATCTATCTATCTATATTAATTTCTATGGTTTTGATATAATACACACTAGACTGTCAGTGGTTGTTTTTCTGATTGAATTGAATTCAGGTGTAGAGCTCCAAATATGAATTTAGTCTAATCAATATTAATATCTATTTCCCCCCATTTTAAGGCACATAAGGTGTCAGTAATCCATAATTATTTCATCCCAACGTTTTTTTAAAATCGCACTTACTATTTTGAAAGCCCTGACCGGAAGTGTGTGTTATTCAGAGCAGCCTTTCTCTAGTGCTGCCGGCTCACACACACACACACACACACACACACACAAACACTCACTCACACACACACTCACACACACCAGCAGTCTTTGGCAGGACAGCAGAGCTCCGACGCTCCTCGCGCGGGGATGTGCCGCTCTGACGTCTGGGAAGGTGTCACTGCACGCGACCTGTGCCACCAGGGTGACACGTCTGAGGCAGAAGAATAATAATAATAAAAAGATGGTGAATGTTTTGGGGAATAACTAAATGTTCAGTGTGACAGCTGCAAGTTTGAGAAGTGGATCAGCGCTCGTGCAGGCAGGAAATGCTCTCACCTGCTCGGACCTCCGGCTGTTTAACTAAGAGGAGCGGCTCGTGCCTGGGGTGAAGCTGCAGGATGAGACGAGGGGGGGAGGAAAACATCACGCTAGTGTTTGTGCCGACGGCGTGATTCCCAGTGTCCCACCATGGAGGAGAAGTTCAACAGACTCATCTTCATCCCCATCGCGGCGGTGCTCTTCTTAATGATCGGCTACCAGTACGTGTGCCCGGCGGACAGCAACACCTGCTACTTCAGGAGCGACGACAAAGGGCTTTTCCAGCGCTACTCCTCCGGCTTTGAGTTAGTTTACACGGAGCCGGAGCCGGACGAGGACCTTCCCTCCAAAATCACGTCCAAATTCAACTTCACGGAGCGGGACCTGGACCGGCACGTCGACTTCAACATCCGCGGGGACGATGTGATGGTGTTCCTGCACATCCAGAAGACCGGCGGGACCACGTTCGGGCGCCACCTGGTCAAAAACATCCAGCTGGAGCAGCCCTGCGACTGCATGCCCGGCCAGAGGAAGTGCACCTGTCACCGGCCCGGGAAGGCAGAGTCCTGGCTCTTCTCCCGGTTCTCCACGGGCTGGAGCTGCGGGCTGCACGCGGACTGGACCGAGCTGACGAGCTGCGTGCCCGTGGTGATGAACAAGAGGGACAAGAAGAGCGCACAGAAGAGCAAAAGGTGAGCCGGGGGTAGTCTGGAAGTTATTGGGGAATAAATGGATCAGATGGAGAGCGGGTTTAGTCACCTGTTCATTCACCTCAATTCACTCATTCACTCTTATTTCCATTCACTGATCCACTCATTTACTCCCTCATTGTTTCATTGACTCTCCTTTAAGTCTCCACTCAATTCATTTAGTCATTCACTCATTCATTCACTCACTCACTTGCAAGATCATTTTTAATAATTGGTTCACTGGGTTGCTAAGAGATTCATCTTTTCAGCATCAGCTCACTCACTCACTCACTCACTCACTCACTCACTCGTTGCTCCACTGCTCACTCACTCCTTCACTCCATCCCTATCTCACTCACTCACTCCCTCACAAAATTATTTTTAATAATTGGTTCACTTGGTTGCTAAGATATTCATCTTTTCAGTCTTCTTTTCTCACTCCTTCACTCCATCCCTAACTCACTCACTCTTACAAAAAGAATTCACGTATTCGCTGCTTTAGGTTTGGACGAAACAAGCGATTTAAAGAATCGCCCCATTGGGTGTTTCTCAGCTCTCTGACTTGCTGTAGACCAAGAATGAGTTAGTCAGAGATTATGAGAAGGAGTGTTGGCAGCAGCTGTGTAATAGATGTTTTCCAGCCTACATGGGCGGTTTTGTCTGCAGGCTGGAGGGAGCTTTAAAGCTTCCCTCTCTCACCTTGAGGCACAGAGTCAAAGGTAACTGGACTGTTTAACAGTGGAGATTATGGCACCAAATTTCCTCCCGTGCTGCATGTGCTCTCACTGGCATGTGGTGCAGCGCATAGAGCTGTTAAAGCTGCATTAACACGCTTACTACATGTATGTGCTACATGTAAGTCTCGTCTGAAGGCCTGTTTCAGTTTCCTGTAATTACCGAACCAACAGAGCCAAGCTTAAGGGAGTAAATCACTTAAGAAGGACAGGGTCCTCCGAGGTGTGCCGCCTGTGTGTTGAAGCCAATTTACCTTGGAGTTGGTTCAGAGAGCAAATCTCCATATGTTACAGAGAGCCTTAAAGGGGGCGACAAGGATGGGGGGGTGCCGTCAAGAATCCTTCCAATCCATTAACCGTCCTCTGTGGCAGCCATCAGACTTAATTTAACGCTTTTAAATAGTTTTGTAGAGGCGCCTCCGAGCTGCATCGGCACTGTGAGTGAATCAACACCACTCCAGTCAACACCTGCCAACTCAATATAATAGTCTGCGGAAAGTCAGCACTCATTAAAATTGGCACTTTGCTGTGTGCAGGGCTGACATGAGCTGGCTTCATTTTTAAAGATGGGAGCAAATGCAGCAATTTTCCCTCTGTAAGTGTCCATTTTTTTATTAGTTATTTTGACAAGAGATGCTCAGAGCTAATGAGCGGCGAGTGAACTCCTGTGGGTGTTGCTGAAAGAGTTTTTTTGGTGGTTTATCGCAGCACCCGACGACATTCGATACAATACGATACTGATGGAGGAAGTCACTGATAATGTGATACGTTAGTGATGCCCACTGAGGCCCCTCCACTGGGAGGCCAGAGGTCAGCGCAGGTCCTGAGCAGCTTGAACGGATTCAGGCTCTTGCTCAAGGACAAATTTGTACGAGCTGTGTTTAATATCACTGGCTGCACATGCATGATCCATAAATTATGGCTTTTTTTGAATGAAGTCTTGTGTGCATGGTATACACAGTGTGCTGGGTATATATTAGATATATATACCCTACGTATGTGTGTATTTATGATATATATCTGTATAACTCAATATATATGTGTGTATATACTGTACATAAAGGTATCAAATTTGAGCCAAATGCACCATGAGTCATAAATCATTCGATACCCATGGATTTGTTGGATGAGCAATGAGTCATAACTCATCCAACAGCCACAAATCTGTCACATGAAGTTCTCATTCCCCCGGGATAGCGCCTGCTTGATTTTCTGTCCACACACTTAAAAATATAAAAAAGTATCAGGGGAACCATCAACCTATTTCCCATCTGGAAATAGACGAACAATTAAGCGAAGCCATCCTGTCATTTTAGATTAAACCTGCTGAATAAAGACTACAACGAGCTCATTCCGCGCCCGAGGACGTGTTGCCACACAAGGTTTCATGTTGCACTTTTCAGATCAGACCTGAAAGGCTCTTGTCCTGTCACTTTGGGCAATGTAGCACCTCCATGATGGACTGTGACGCACACCGGGATGGCAGCAGAGGGAATGGAACTGAGTTTGTGCGTGTGTGCATCAGTGTGTGTTTGTGCTGAGGCATGTTACTGCTCAGCTTAATACAATATTTAAATGCTACTCTGGTTTATACTGTAAGATCCCTCTGCTTTGGTAGATTTGTTTGTATTCCAGCCTTTATCCCTCTGTCCTTAAAAGAAGCTAAGAGAGGTTAAAGAGTATTATAGTTGTTTTCCAATACATATATAATCCCCATTGCTGTCTTCTGTACTTGGGATATGAAGTTTAGAAATAATCATTGAGAGTATTTCATTTTATAAAGCGCTCAAAACATTTTCTCCTAGTCTGATTGCTGAGGACAATCCTACTCAGCAGCAGCATGCTGACGTTGAAGCATGACGCGTCTTATACAAGTCACACATATTGACGGGAATACAGACAGTCAGGGATCAAATATTATGAGAATGGATGACGCCCACACTCATCTGAAAGCCACATCCAGCAGAGTGTGATGTAGTTTGCAGAGAGACTGTCATCCCTCGGATCCTACGCTGGTTTATTTCACTCTCGAGCACAAGTTAACATAAGAGCAGTGTGTGGATGGCCTCCATTGCCACGGTTCAGGTGTTTTAGTCAACTTTCCATCCAGTTGTCACGCACATTTATACCAAGTTTCCAGAAAGCCAGCAAAGGAAAATGCAAAATAGGAGTTTGGTGCATCAAGGTGCTTGATGCAGTAACTGACATAGATTATTTTAACTTTTATTTTAATTACTATTTTAGTTAAATTATCCAATATTTCACTAAAACAAAGAGCAGCAACAAAAAGTTTAAAAAAGTCAAAGCATGTCCATTTAAAGTGCTTGTTTTTGCCACTGACAGGCTCAGATTGCTCATCGAAGAGTCTGACAACTCTAGGGAAAGATCAACATCCTTTTTGTTTATCCAGGAACAGCCATGATATCGATCTGTTCAAAGCCACCAGACTCCACTGAAAAAAACTCAGTAATTTTACCTTGCAGAACACGGCACTTAGATCAGATCCGAACCAAACCGTTAAAATCGCCAAAACCGCAGAATAACACAATTAATCAAACAGACTGAGGCAGCAGTAGACTCCCGTGTTCTGGAGGTTTCTCCTGTAATCATCTCACAACCTCTCAGATGTATCTGGTTACTCTCTGGAGAGGAGCAAACCCTGGGTTTGAAACCACTGGATTAAACTAGCTGACTGTAGATAAAGAAACTCCTCCTCAAGCGTAAACACATTAATGTATGCAACGTTAACAATTCCATCATTTTATATATACAGTATATATATATATATGTCACTGTGTGTGTTTCTGTGCCCTGATGAAATGTATTTGGGTCTTAGGTGATTGTGAAATGAGGGTGACTAAAAATGCCTCTGTGTACACTGAATATACAGAATAGTTGAAAGCCTTTTCACAACCTACATCTCAGTCATGTTAAACGTCTGCCCTCCTTTGTGGTCGGTGGATCAGTAACAGCTGACGGCTTTTATCTGGATTCACCTCATTCAACCGCATGAAATGATTCATATTTTGCACATTTGGTGTATATTGTCCTGCTGGTTGGTTCTGAATACAGAGGCATTTGTCTGCTTTTGAGCACTTCATAGTCACCTTGAAATCTCCTCTCTCCTACACACCACAGCAGTGTGAACACACCAGCAAATACATAAACTAGAGACTGATATTACAAAAATGTAGCCATAACTGCAATCTAATACTTTTATATTCTCGGGATATTTTTAGTATGAAGTATCTTTCCCGTGATTGTGGGTTGTTGACATGAAAAGTTTCTTCAAAGTAGAGCCATGCATTAGAATCAAAAACGAGAAAATGAGCACTAATAAGCTCCTTGGTTATCAGACAAGCAACTAATTCCAGTTTTGTTAAAGCTCAGCTTGTGGAGCTTCATGGTAATTAGATAGAGCCATGGCTTTAACACATTTTTGTCAAATCAGAGCAAATGGTTAAATTTAGCTCAATGACGCTCCAGCAAACTGGTAATAATGATTTCGACCACAACACTGCACATTAATAAGGAAGACCATACTGAGGTTTTTAATTCACCTCATGTAGGTGTTTTCTGTCTTTGCTCCTTTCCTTCTTCCTTTATACATTCACTCCTGGCTTAGCACTGGCAGCATTAACCTGCATCCATCCCTCGGCCCTCTTTATGTCTTACAATTCCCTTCTCAATATGCGAACGGCCGGTTCAAGTAGTTTTTGATAGGCCCACCGCCGGTCAGCGGCTCCTGCAGGGCTTTGCTCGCAGCATGGGGCTACAGCATTCACATCTCAGCGGGCTATAAAACTGCTGTAAAGCCGGGCGCGAAACCTGCTTCAATTGCCGGGCTGCACTGCTCGTCCTCGGCAGCCTGGACTCACACTGTGCAGTCAGAGAGTGTAACCTTATTACTGACCTCATTATTTCAGATTAGAGCAAAGAGTGCAGGCTGGCCAAGGCACAGATCAGCCTGAGTCGAATTAGCCCACTTCATTCTGAACACAGTTAAGGTGGTTTTAGCTATTAATTTGGCAAAGGCACTATATTATGGTGATAGTGGCACTTAAAGGCATTAAAATATGCTGAAATATGCAGGAAGTTTAGAAGAAGAATGGTGAAAATGTGATTTTATCGATATACACTTTTCAAGGTATGTGATTTTCTGTTTACTCTTGCTAAACCACTGAAATACTTAACAGACTATGGGGAAAAAAAACATCTGGTTGCAAATTTTTGACATTAATCTCCCCTTGCAGTTACAGTGAGTCAGTTTAAATCCTCAGCCAGAGAGCCATATGCAGAGATTTCAGAGAGGGATGTAAATTATTGAGAATATTTCTTAAACGCTTTAGGTGTAATACTGCCCTTTTACTGTCAATGTTGCTTTTGACTGTAAATGTCAACCTCTAAGTGCACACATCAAGTTATTTCAAGCTGATGACAGCTACACATTGTTGTAAAAACTCAGTGTGACAAGTCGGCTGATTGTCAGAAAAATGTGACCTTCAGTAGCCAGAAATCATACAAACAGCTCCCAGCATATCTGAGATGAATTAAAGTGAGACTGTGTTACCTTTGAGGGGAGAAATGACACATTCTTCCTCTTGGTAATGAAAAGTTGGATTCGTTAACAGCAAAATGCACCCTCGCTCGGTTCAAAACACCCAGGGGTTCTGCTGCTACAGCTGCACTTGCTCTGCTATGACCAGTCTGGTGCCTAAATGTTAGCGTAGTAAGGTTAATAATGCTGTGTAACGACTGTGCTGATACATGACTGGTGGTTACATACTAAAAAGCAGCATTTAGCATTGTCCTATTATTAAAAGTTTCGTAGTCTTACTTTAGGGAAACTAAAACAACAAAAGAGGCTAAAAGTGGCGTTGGATTCTCTACATTTCCCACTCACTGCTGTTGAGGAGACAGTTTGCATTTCACTGAAGTTCAGATTCGTCACTTCTTGTGGGTGGGAAAGTATATGTACAGTACCTGACACCAGAGTTTTATTTTTGGCACAGGGTGAATGCACAGGTCTTTTGGGAGATCCGATGCTGCTGCCTGATGTTGAGATGTAGGCCGATAAAGCATAAAAATCTCTGGGTAGCACTGAGTTTTAGTTTTTGTCAATACTTCCTATCTTTACACCACAGTGGGATACCTCTGACGGAGGCCGGCGCAGTGACGTCACATGGTTGCTAATGAGGTGTAGATGCTGCATGTGCTTTCGTGTGTCTCTTCACACAACATGTCCCCACCAGCCTGTCTGTGACGTCTGGATGAATTTAAGATATCACCTTTTGCTTTCATGTCACAGTCTTCCTGTGCCAGTATGATGGGAAATGTGACCTTGATCACATGCCTTACAGCACAATGATGATCATATTAGCAATTAGGCCCAACAGAGAGCTGATCTATTACAATCTAAAGATAAATCTTAAGATTTATTAGCTTTAGATCTGCAGTATGATCTATTTCAATCTAAAGATAAAGCTCGTTGCTCTCATGTCTGTGTGCTGAGTTTGAAGCTGGAGCCAGCAGGTGGTTAGCTTTGCTTAGCTTAAAGACTGGAGGCAGGGGGAATACGTTAGCATGAGTCTATGCAAAGGTTAAAAAAAAAAAAAGACTAAATGTTGTATCTGGTTTGATTATCATGTACACAAACAGCAATGTAAATACAAGTTGAGGTTTTAGAGGGAGTGATATTCTGGGAAAAAGTAATTAAGTCTATATTCTAAAATATTGAACCAATCCTCAGTCCATTTTTTTTTAATTTGGAGCCTTACTATCATGACCTTTATGATGACTTTCATCATTATATTTTTACTTTCTGCAGTTATGAACTTATTTCTAACTCCAAAAAGCAATTAAACATATCTCCCATTTATTAGTGAATTTTTAGCATTGGACACACGTCCTTGTTTTTATTTGAGTGGTGTTCTGCTCTGCCCATGTAATATCAGATCCACTATTTAGAATCTGAACCTTTGAACTTGAACCATTGATTTTGCTTTTCTAGTCTGTTACTGGAGTCATTTTAATCAAAATACCCCAATAAGACTAATGTAGTTTTTAGCCAGCAGCTAATTGCAAATTGTATGAAGGTATATGGACGACAAAAAAAATCCACCTGCAATGTTTTTTTTCACATAATTACGACATTTTCTCATAATGACGTAGCAGACTTTAACATCTCTACCTTGATCCTGTATTCCACTATTTAGTCATTTCTTTAAACCTTTTCGGAAAGCTCTTATTATGGGATTTGAACTTGGATACGTCTGGGATACGATTGATTCATTTCCAAAATTCCTCACCTACTTGACTTAATTATGCTAAATCATAATGACATAGAATTGCGTACATATGAGAAACTCTCTCATAACCATCACTTAGTATCTCACACGCATGGGAAACTTTTGTCATATTATTGCCTCGTTTGTGAAAGTTGGAGGCAGATAAGATTATAGTAAGAGAGCATCTGAGGGGGAAAATGCGTTACATTTATATATTTTAAGTGTCAGAAATTGCCTTCTGTAGAAAAAGTCCTTTTGTGTGTGCTTTAAATCACCTTTTAGAGATGTGCTGCTGGCAACATGGAGTTATGTCAACCTCTACAGTGAAGTTAGAATACTTGGTAAACAAGCAGTGGCCAAGATGATGCTAGTTTCAATCCCATGATACATAGAATCAAGTTAAAGAATTTGTGTGTGTTGTTTCTGTTACATGAAACCCCTCAGTGCGCTCAATTCATGACAGTGATCAGCGACTTGTATTCTTGTGAGAAATGTAAGATATTCAGAAGATCTTGGTAATCTCTACGCTGAGGGGGATTAGGGGCAGTCGAAGACAGGTTTTATTATACTGGGGAGGAGGAGGAGGATTAATCCAGACGTCCAGATTTGTTCAGAAACCTGGATTGCAGATTTCTTTAAAAAACAGTGTGTTGATTTGGCTAAAAGAAAGAAAACATTACAGGGAGGAAGTTATTAGATCATTATGTGCTTTCCATCAAACTGCCTGCAGATGACACACAGGTCATCTGGGAATGAAACAGTACAATATGGGAACTGCATCAGTCAACAAAGTTCTTAATCTCTGTTGTTTTCTAGGTGAGCCCTATATTAGTGAATGACCTCCATACTGCACCTCAAATAGAGTAGAGAGTAATAATCATAGGGAGGATACAAGCTGTGAATCACTCACAAATCTGCATAATAAAAGCACAGAGTTGGAAGCAACCTTCACATATTGCTAAAAAGTAAATTGCCTTACAGAAATTCCTCCGTAGTTTGTGTGGGTAGAGATGACCTTTGCAGAATACAGTCCCATTTATCCTCTCCATTTCTACATGGACCTCGAGGACCGGCTGACACCTCACAAAGCTGCAAAGATTAAGATGTCAAGCAAAGGTTAAGGCTAAGACGCTAAAGCTACTAAAGCTGGGCACGCCAGGTTTTTGTGTGCATGGATGTCCTCCGCACGATGCTGGCCGTGGGTGTGTTTAAAAACCAAATGAATTGTGGGAGAAATACAGCTACCTGAGACGCAAGTTTTAATACTAAATGGATGATTCTGTCCCTCGAAGAGGATTTTCTCAGCAAAGATGGTTTTGTGTTTAACACCTAAGATACCCTCCATCATATAATTTGTTTAAGTGTATTTTAGCTTCAGGTCATCATATAGTCTATCACCTAGTTTACAGCAAAACCGCATCTTCACACCCCTCGCTTGCCTGGACACCTCGTCTTTGAGGAAGCGTCGTTGGTTCCCTTGTCTCCACACCAGCGTCCCTGGGGCTTTTCCTTTATCGCCCAAAATAGCATCTCATATCTGCGACCAATGAAGATCACAGTGCAGCACCAGTCTCCTCGCTCATCATCTCTCCCCTTCTCAATCTGTGCCTCTGTATCATTTGTCTAGTAATGCTGCATGCAGATATTGACTACAACTGGGTTATGTTGTGGGGGGGGGGTGCTATTGACTGATCATGTGGGGCTCGAGGAGAGTGTTGTTGTTTGCGTGTGTGTGTGTTCGGTTGTTGGATAGTAATCCTGCTGTTCGCAGATGGGCACACAGATAATTTTTCTTGTAATTGCCAGACAAAGATTAAATTAGTACAAGAGAGAATCAGATGAGTGAAAATGGATCCCACTTGACCTCTTGGTCTGAAAACTGATGTGCTGAGACTTCCCTGTGAGCTGAGCAGCTTCACTCAGTCATCTTGATAACGTCCCCTCTAACATGCAGACCTGCTGCTGCTAAATCTGGACCCTCTAATGTTCCTCTAATTGCCAATCTCATTTACCTTTTTGTGAATTTTTGCCCCTACAGCCCCGACGCTGAAAATTGATCTGGGCAAATATTTTTTTTATATGTCCATGTGATGAATGGAAGCCCAATATTCACTCTCCTTTTTGCTCTATTTTGGTCTCTTTTTACAGTTCACTGCAGCTGCCTGCTGGAAACAGCCCTATGAGAGCTGTGAGAGTGAGCCAATACATTAAAGCTGCAAAAACCAAAACCAAGACAATATGCTAAAAGAGGCTAAAACACTCCCTACCCCTTTCACATTACAGTCATTGCATCCATTGTTAATATAAGAATGCAACTTAGTTAAGTCCAAACAGTTACATATATCCAGTATATTTTAGCAGCTGAGAATATCGACATCTGGAAGGTGGGACGTCTACTAATGGGACAATCAGCAACATATGTTGGCTCCTTCTAACCAACAGTATAATCACGAGTGTAGTTTAATGAAATGCTTAAAGAAGAAAAAAGGGAACATTGGGAGGATTTGCATCAGAAACAAGTGACATTATCACGCATGTACATCATTTTTAGAGTAAAGCATTCTGGGTGCTGCTTTGTTGCTCTGAGAGATGGGATTCATTCTCTTCCGTTCGATGTGAGAAATGTTTGTGTGACTTACACTCCAATATGTTAAGCTCAGTTGTCATTATCACAACAAAGGGGCATTAAAAAGTGTTTTTAGGGAGATAAAATTGAGCTGTTAAAAAGACAGCATGTGACCTGGTTATTTTTTTCCCTGTCAGATAGTAATTCCTTCTCGGAGCCAATGGTTAAGAGATCCCTTGTGGACACAGAAACACCTTTAAGATGGATTTGCTCCAACTGTGTGAGTTATCAACACCCTGACTTCAGTGTGAAATCGATGTGCAGTCCTGAGCTTGTTTTCAAGTTCGCTTTTCCTCCCAACCAGGCTGATAGTAATGGCTTTGAAAGTGATACTTCATCGATGGCACTCATTGGACCAGTGTGAGGTTCAGCTGGAGCAGGGAAACCATTCTTCAGAATCGCCTCAACTAAAAGCAATATGATGTATTTTCAAATATCAAAAGATGAAATAAACAAGATTGTTGTCGATCCATGTACTTTTTGTATGGGCTGCCTCTGAATCAGCAGCATAAATAGTTTCCATCAAGGCTTTTATCATGAGACTGACGGTGTCCTTGATGGTAGTGAGTGAATTAACAAGGCAGATATCGATCTTTTGCTGTGAGTTTCCTCTGTAGCTTTTGATGGTGATTTAGTGAGTGAGTGAGAGAGAGAAACAGGGAGAGAGACCGAGAGAGACCGATCAATAGTGTTTGCAGGTTTGCTGTGTGGAAAAAGGTGACGGGCGACGCGAAGGGCATGTGCGAGGCGTTTGATTGATCGGTAGCAAAATGCGACATGCTGATTTAACTTTACCTTGAGGAAAAGCCATGCATGGTCACACACACACACACACACACACACACAGGGTGTGTGTTGCCAATGACTGTGCTATTACACGACAGAGTTGATTCTTGTATATTCACTCAAATCTCTTTGAGAACATTAGATTTTGGCTCCATCGATCAGGTATCCGAGAACACCAAAAATGTCCCCGCTTTGTCCTGTTTGGGCCTGACAGACCTGAAAGCCTTTTAGCACATTAGCAAAGAGATTACACAGCGGCATGAACGGGGCATATGATGTTTGTCATTGTTGTTTTAGCTCAGAGAAGCCTCATCAACCAACAAACAGTTGAAGGCTTTAACAATCTCAGCACTTTTGATATGCAGAATATCTAAAGCTGCTATAATTCATATTTTTTATTCAAAATAGATCAAATGATTAAGTGTAATGTGAGGGGGGTCACTTTTGTTATGAAGTCGCAGAGAGTTGTGACCCGACTCTTCAGTTCCCGTCAGCTATAAGGAATTTTAGCATTCCTCAGCATCTTCTTAGCTAATTGTTTTAGTTCATTCTCACTGGGCCCAAAAAGCCCACAGTGCACTGCTTTCCGAGCCAGTTGTCGTAGAGCATTTAGCAACTAAAAAACACGATAGAGAAGTTGGTGGAGACCAAAAACAGAGTTGAAATAAGGAGGGAATATTGGAATTACAATCATTATGCGACCAGAAATGCAGCTTGAAAATGGCCTGTTTTTCTGCCCCCAAGTGGCCAAAGAACAATTGTTGATTATAGGAAGTGAAATGCTTCTATTGAAATCACTTCCAGACATTTTGGATCAGATTGTACCTGCAGAGCACCTGCTACTGGTGGTGCTACGAATGTTTTCTGCCTCAATAAATGCTATAAAATTCTCAGTCAAAGCGACACTTTTCAGTTTTCTGCATGAGAAATCCTCAGCAATTCCTCCTGCGAGTAATTATTGTTGACCTTCATAATCTGACCCTGCCTCTGTCCCTGACACGAGTAAGAGGAGAGCTTTGACATTTGCTGCTCTTTGTCAATAGGTCACGATGAAAGCACAGACGCAGAAAGGCGGGGTTGCATGGACATTTATTGATCTGGCTGTCTCGCGGTTAGCTGTACAGATAGATGATAGGCACGGGAGGAGGAAAAAGGCTGAGCTCTTTTCCAGGAAGTACAACAAAGGCCGCTTTGTGAGGCACTCATGTGTGTCCATCCATCTAGTGCTGTCCGTTCAACCCGGCGAAGATGGCAGAGTAATTCACTTAGCTTCCACTGTGGATGGCCATTATCTCTGGGTGGTGTGCCTGTCTGCGGGTGTGTTCTGCAGTGATATCATCACGGCACTCACTTAAGTATATATCACAGCTGATTGATATCTGCCGTCTGGCAATAATTGCTAAATTGTGGACCTTTTAAGGCTGCTTGGCTGTGCACTCTTTGCTCAGTAACACAAATACCCTCTCAATTAATCAAATTTGTCAGCTTAGCAGTGAACTCGAAACAGTTGCAGCTGTGCAGATGCTCTCATAGTAAAAGCCACAGTTTTTATGTGGCTGCTGCTTTTCACATCTAAAGCACAGCAGATGCAGAATGAGGGGACTGATGGCGATCAGTGCATTTCAACAGGATGCATTAAGTGTGTCGCAAAATGAAAAACCCGTCTTAAGCATAGTTGGATATATGCCACCCAAATAAAGAATAATACAATCATTAAGTCTTGAATTCCTCTTTTTCTATAAAAAAGTGAAACTTCCACCAGCAGAATGAGACAACTTTACTGTGCTAGATGTTTTTTCTTTTAAGAAATGACTGCAGTCGAGGCTTTTGATGTGAGTGAGGCCTTTCATGACAGCAGTGAATTGTGTTTTTCGAATCTATCCTTTGTAAAAAATTAATCAGGGAAATAGTTTTTTTTCGTGAGCTTGAACTTTGGAAAGGCTGACAAAGAAACAGGACTCATACCTAACTTGTAGTTTGGCAGGCGGTCTGAAGAGCGCTACGGATGACCGGTGAACAATGGCTCAAGGACGGCTTCTGTACAGAAAGATGGCGGCTGGTGAGGGAACGTGGAGCAGCTGTGCAGGTGGTCGTGGAGGTCAGCTGATATTGGAAAGGTGGCAACACACTGAGGACAACTCCTGGACAGCTGCATGACCTGTGTGCAAGAGACAGGAGATAATAGGCACCGTGTTACTAAGGAGGAAACGCTGGTCAGAAAAGGAGGAAGTTACTTTTTTTTTTTAATTCTTTCAAATTAATACTGTTAGCGTTGTTTAGTGAGATGTTTTTTAGAATTAAGATTTACATCAAAACTAAGGCTTATGTGTGCCATGTGTCCAGCGCAATTTCTTATAATTAAAGAAGTACCCAACAGGACCAATACGGCTGCTCAAACAGAAGTGTGGCAGGAATTTTTGCTGAAAATGATTATCAATTATCATTAAAGTTACATGTAATTGGGTTGCTTTTGTTTACTTATCATTTTATTATTGATATATTCATTCATCTAGTTTCTTTCCCTGACAAAGCACGCTCCTGACCAAGACCTAAAGTGTCCAAAAAAAGAAATAAAAGAAAAAAGAATATAGGTTTAAATGTATAAACCCCAAACAATTCATTTTAATGCACTGCTTTGGTAACTTTCAGAGTAGCAACAGACGTGGGAAAAAAGGTGGGAAAAGTCTGATAAAGGTTAATTAACTGTCGCCATTACCACTTATTTAGTGTTAATATAACTGTGGAGGACTTCTAAGTTTATTTAAACTTAATTAACAGTAATTCAAATTAAGTTTTTCACCAGGTGAAATATGCCAGTGGCATTTGGCAGTGCTCACTTAATAACACAGTCACACACATATTGCACATGAAGAAACCCACAAACCGTACGGGATGTGATTTCGGGAGCTCAGCCAGCTCATCACAGCGGCCTGCTCTCTTCTCGGCCAAACTCAGTCCGCAGAGACTCGCTCACAGGAAGAGGAAATCAAATGGAGAGCACTGCTGAGCACCAGCGGGGTAACAGGTAGTCTGAGAAGGAAGCACCAACATGTAATGGCACTGTATGTAGGGGAAAAGGAATAGCTGATCAACTGAAAACTGACCATTCTTGTTAGAGGGTTTAAAAGAGAATATCGCAGAGCAGCGTTGCAGTGAAATGTCCTTGAATCTGAATTCTTTCCTCAGCTGTTGAATGAAAGTTTCCAGAATGTAAACCGCAGCCTTGTGGAATGACAGACATAAAATGTTCAGCTTTTTATTTGGGCTTTATATTTGGTTTCTGTCTGTGACACCGTAAGGTCACAGCGAGCTTTGCACACAAGATGAACGTTTTCAATTTCCCTTTTATCTATGTTGTCTTCCTTTTGAAAAACTTTTAGAAAATGGCTGAAATTCTCCCAGCGCTGACTCCTTGAGTCACCTCGCTGTTATGCCGGTCATCTCTGAACTCAATAGATAAGAGCGGAAAGCCGTGTTTGTCAGTTGAAAGCTTTTTTCGTGCTGCTGGGTTACAGCAATTTCTTGAAGCGCTGTTCGTGGCAGATCAGAGTGATCCAGACACATGAAAGGTGCAGCGGATGGAAAAAAGTCATTACCAGAGATAGACAGGAGCAAATTAATTTGGCAAAAACAAAAATAATTTCACATCTGCAGGATATTAAATGCTATACATGCTCGCTCTCATTGCTTTCTCCAGTATGTCATTATTCTCCAACACCCTCAGACGCACTTGATGATGTTTTTCATTTAAACCTTAATCACACTTTCAGTGCTTGCTATATACAGTACTTCCAACTCTGTGGTATTACTTCCAGCTCACATTTCTTTCGTAACTGCAGCAGGATATGAGAAATTTGATGCATAGTTTCATCCTGCTTCACTGTATTGAAAATGGAGCTCGTTCCTCCAACTTTGGTGTCCTTCAGTGCACACACAGGTGTTATCGGAACATAACACTGTGTGCTGCTGTTATCCAGATGAAGTACGTTGTTGTTGACCGGTGACTGAAACAACATTCATATTACCTGTGTTAAAGTTTAAAACAATCAACAGTGATGCACAAGAGCGTAATAAGCAGCCTGTTTCATAGACAGAGCCTAGCTAGCTGGCATGTTGCTGCAGGACACCATCTCAGACGTAGAAAGGAAAATGCTGTCTGAAGGAATAGAGACATATTTTGGGAAATATTTGCCCTCTTGTCAAGAGTTAAATGAGAAGATTCATTCTACTGTCTGTGCACTAAAGCTGAAGCTACAGGCACTTAGCTTAGCTTAGCTTAACCTTCAACAACACACTGTGAAAACATCACCACACCTGGCCAACAAATACTTTCTTTTGACTTTTTTTACTTCCCCTTTCGTTCCTATTAAGTTACTGAGATATGAGGTGCTAATTAGTGAGCTTTAACCTGCTGGTA
Organism: Pempheris klunzingeri; assembly: GCF_042242105.1. Taxonomy (NCBI): domain Eukaryota; kingdom Metazoa; phylum Chordata; class Actinopteri; order Acropomatiformes; family Pempheridae; genus Pempheris; species Pempheris klunzingeri. Next base: position 8,179,147 of record NC_092035.1, on the reverse strand, counting down.
GGCAGGACTAGCAGGACTAGCAGGACTAGCCCGGCTAGCTAATCTATGCTAATCTAAGTTTACTGTCCTTAGTTAGTGTAGATCCCAATAATCTCGACCCAGTGCAGGCATGTTGTTCCTGAACACCTCACTTTATGTATCTCTGTCTGTGTCTGCAGGAATTTCTACTATATCACCATGTTACGTGACCCCGTGTCTCGCTACCTCAGTGAGTGGAAGCACGTGCAGCGCGGCGCCACCTGGAAAACCGCCCTCCACATGTGTGACGGCCGCCCCCCCACTCAGGACGAGCTCCCCGCCTGCTACAGCGGCGAAGACTGGACAGGTGTGCCCCTGGCGGACTTCATGAGCTGCCCCTCCAACCTCGCCAACAACCGCCAGGTGCGCATGCTGGCCGACCTCAGCCTGGTGGGCTGCTACAACATGTCGTCCGTGAGCGAGCTGGAGCGGGGCCGCGTGCTGCTGGCCAGCGCTAAAGCTAACCTGCGCAACATGGCTTTCTACGGCCTGACGGAGTTCCAGCGCAAGACGCAGTACCTGTTCGAGCGGACGTTCGGCCTGCGCTTTATCAGGGCCTTCACGCAGATCAACAGCACCCGCGCCGCCAGCGTGGGAATCAGCGAGAAGGTGCGGTGGCGCATCGAGGGGCTGAACGCGCTGGACGTGGAGCTGTACGAGTACGCCAAGGAGCTGTTCCTGCGGCGCTACCAGTACAACCGGCAGAAGCAGCACCAGGAGGAGCGTGTGAGGAGGTGGCAGGAGAGGCAGCAGAGGCAGCGGCTGCACAGGACCTATCTGGCTGAGCTGTGGAGACTAGGAGGGGGAGGAGGAGGTGAGGAGCAGGAGCAGGAGCAGGAGCTGGAGGAGGTGAAGGAGCTGGAGGAGGTCGCCACCACAGAGGACTACAGCAGCCAGGTGGTGCGGTGGTGAGGAGAACACAGGAACTACAAACCCCAATGCACTGAGTGATGCTGTTGGATTCATTGTGCTTCACTCTCCTCCCTCCATCACCCCTCTGTCTCTCCTCCGCTGTGAATCTGCCAAAACCTCCTGCCCCCACAACCTCATAATGCTTAGTCGGACTGCCGAATGGTGTCTTAATATTATGATGGATGTATTTGTCACAGCAACATAAACATTTTGTATTTCTGTTGTTTTTCTTATGGCTATTTTTGGCACTGCAGTTGTGAATTGTATTATTTATTCATTAGCAAGTGCTTTGAATGTTCTCAAAGCGGTGAAAATGTTTCTTAAACCTCGCTAATAATTAGAACTAAAAAAAAAATAATGTGCTTCATGAGGAAGGCCAGTTTTAGTCTATTTTAAAAATGGTGAATGACTTGAAGGATCCTTTGTGTCATGTTTGTGATCTAGCGCCTTGTTGATCAGTGGAATCTTGTAGTTACTCTGTGGTGTTTGGCTTCATAAGAATATCAAAGCACAAACTTGGCAATAGTCTGCAGTGTGTTTTTTTTTTCATTCTGACTGATTAAGCTGCAATATACAGAAACAATCGAGGCAATTTCTCGCAGGAAATGTGTTCAATAAAAATATGCAGCATTCAGTGATGTAAATTTGTCCCTGATGGACTCGCTCTGGTACGCATGTGTACATGAAGGTGTTCTGCCTTGCTCCTTTTTCACAGCATGTTCTCACCATAAAAATCTGAAACCTTCATGTGGTGTGCCAACTTCTTCCATATCCACGCACATACTGACGCACGTCGATGAGGCTGTTTCTCAAGGAGGAGAGAGGAGAGCTGCAGGCCTGAAAGACAGTCTGTCAGAGCCAGTATCAGCACTTTTACATCACAGAGGGAGAACATTGGTATTTCCACCATTAGGACATTGATCACAGGCTCCTCGCTTCCAAATTGATCATTTAAAGTTCAATTGACTGTGACGCTGGCGCAGCACAAAATAGAAGAAACCCAGCGGTGAGCTGAACACTTTTCCCTCCATAATCTGACAAACATACAGTTTTCAGCTCGGCTGACGTTCCATTTGCACCACAGTAGAAAAAACTATTTCAACTCATTTCTACAGACAACAGGTCTTTGAGATGTTAGGTGCACGAATGATTGCTTCCTATAAATATCCTGCGGTTACAATCAGCACGTAGACGTTTTGTTCATGAGAAGGAAAATGAGGATGAGGAGATCAGTCAGGAGGCAGAAGAGGAAATGGCTATGTCCGCAGACCAAAATAGCCTTTCCATCCCCAGCTGCAGTCTCTATTCTGCTTGCACAGCATGGAACAGAGAAAATTAGAATTATATAAGCCCATGATAATGACACTGGGTTTTACTTCTGTGTACACATGCACACAGAAAAGTGACAGACACCTTAAAATGTTACATTAATTCCAGCTAATGTCACACCAGTCTGAGGCTTTGTTATTTGCCATGGCTTACTACTGCTTCTGAATTGTGATCTGAGCCATGAAGCAGGGCAGGGTATTGCAGCAGGATGACATATGGTATCCAGGAAGAAGCAGTTTGCAGCTGGTGATAGACAAATAATGTAGCAGGTTCAGTTATCTACGGAGGATGTCTCTGTGTTGACAGAGAGGATTTATTCCAGGAGGTTAGTCGGAGATAAACGGATGTGTTTCTTTGTTCTCAAAAGATTTTCTGTTTTGGGTGAAACATTTTTGTACACTGGTGTAATGCAGTAATAAGATTCTAACCCTTTGGTTCCTTTGTCGTTAGCTGCGTCTGTACAGGATCATAGAAAGCAGTATCAAAATGAGGAATGTGCTGTCTGCCTTGTTAGCTCATGGGGAAGGTGAATGCATGTGCACGGGGGAACTCGGCTGAGTGCTTAGACACAACCTCAGAGTCTTTCACAGATCACTAGCTGCAGGAAGCGCTGTGAGGCTGTAAAGCCATTTTATGTCACTGTCAGTTAGACAGAAGCAGCAAACCTTGATGCTTGATATAGTTTTTCTCTGCTATCATTTTTAAATTTCCATCCATTTCAAAAGTATTGTATACTAGGGAAATGCAAAACAAAACAAAAAAGAGAAATGATAAATTACAAATTCAGTAAAAGTAACCTGTTTAAACAAATTTACCGTTACATTTTCCCAGGTATATAGTCGGCCAGCATCAAGGTCGTCTGTGCCAATGAAACATACAAAAAGTTTGAATGTATCATTCACCACTGCATTAAAAATACAACTCAGTAACAAACAGTAATTATAGCGAACATAACAATGTGTTATTTTTGCTAAAATGAGCTAGCTAGGAACAATCCTCTAAAGGTGTCCATCATTCAACCTTAATTTTAGTGCTAAACCATCATAGTTTCATTGTAAAAACATTTTAAGCATTTAAACAGTCTTAAATCTATGGTTAAGATAGCCAAAGGTGTAATATGCAGCATGTTGAAAACTGTTTTTCAGACTAAAACTATTTATTGTTTCTAGGAGTCAGCTTTCATGCAGCTTTCCCAACATGATGTCTGAGTGAGTTTACAGTCTGTCCACAGTGTGAGTAAAAGAGAGATCAAATAACCAAAAGTCAGGTGCTGGACAGTCGTCAGTCATGTAGGAGGCATATCGTTGCCCGCTTTGCTGATGATGGCCAGCTGGACGAGCGACCTGGCCTTGGTTAGCCAGCATTTCCTGTAAAAAGTGCTGAGGAAGGCCCTCCTGAACTTATCACCTGAAAGTGTGTACAGAGCCAGGTTAAAAAACGTGTTGAGCCCAGCCAGAGGCCTGGAGATGATATACGCTGCGTGCACGATGCGCTCCACCATGCACGGCGTCTCTTGCATCCTTCGAGTTTCTATCCGCAGCACACGCAAGGTGTGATATGGCAGGAAACACACCACAAACACCACCAAGATCAGTACGGTCACACGCCGTGCTCGCATTCGGCGCGGGCCACTTGAGACGGGCCCTTTCGCCAGTTGTTTCACTATGCCGATGTAGCACATGAAAACCACCACAAGAGGAAGCAGAAATCCGAGGCCAGTGAGCAGCCAGGAATACCACCGCACGTCACTGACTGAGATGGTGCTGGCAAAGTCCAGGCAGTAGGTCTTGTTGTTGTGCTCCTCCAAGGATATCATGGTCAACATGGGTGTGATCTCCGCAATGGCGATGATCCAGACAGCTGAGCACGCAATGATGCCCCAAAACGTCTGCTGTACCTGTGCTGCCATCAAAGGGTTGCTCACCACCACGTAGCGGAAAACAGCGAGACACGTCAGGAAGAGGATGCTCCCATAGAGGTTGAAATGAAACCCAAAGCGCACAAAGCGGCACATGAAGTCGCCAAGGGTCCACGAATCTCCATTGCTGTAGTAGTAGACCAGGAAGGGCATGCTGAGGACATAGAGGAGGTCGGTCAGAGCCAGGTTGACCATGATGATGCTGCTGCTCTTCCAGGGACGCAGCTTCGTCAAATAAATGCCAATGGAGGTTATGTTGCCCACGAGGCCCACGATGAAGATGACGCCGTAGGAGGCTGGCAGGTAGTAGCGTTTCATCAGTCCATCCACGTTGGTGCAGTTGTGTTCTTCTCCGTAGTAGAGGATGCTGGCCATGGCTGAGCCCTGTTGAGTATGAAAAGCCATTTCATAAACCACATTTACGCACATAATTCCTGTATAAAATGAATATGTGACCTTGTTAGTGTACAGTTGCCAGCTGACACAGTCGTGTCTCTGGTCAATGTGAGTCCAATATTCACTGTCCTTTTAGCTCTCCAACTGCTGAAAATATCAGGCTCTACCTCCTAAATACTCCACTGTTTTCACCAATTATTTGTTAACTCTGTCAATGGATTATTAGAGCGTTTTCGCTGGAAATAGCCACCTGCTTTGACCGCCATGAGAGTGGTGAGACTATGCCAAAACATCACAGCAAAAGAATAAGAAAAGAAAAAAAGAAGGAGCTGAAAAATGCTGAAATGCTCCGGAGAGCCAATAATGTTAATGTAAAATTATTAATCAGTGCGGCTTTAATGTTGTCAAATATGCTGAACAAATGCTGAATTTGTAAATGATGTCATAATGGAGCAGGATGGATAGTCCATTCCTGTGAATTCTTCCTTTGCTACATTCAAGTGGATTCATACACAGTTCATGTTTTTGGGTGAGCAGAAAATAGGCTACGAGCAAATAATCACTCTTTTTTCCCTCAGCCGTCATATCAATGTCATTGGCAATTACTGCTCGAAGAAGGATGGAGAGTGCAGGGGAAGAAACCCAGAGGCGAGCAGACTAAGAAAGAAACAAACAATCAAGCAAACTCAGTGGGAAAGAAGCAAACAAAAATCTTCTTCTCTCCACATCAACAGTCTGGTTTCTGAAAGCCTCTCACAATATGACAGTGCCTATGGCATCCTGGCTTGATGGCAGCTTCCTGTAATGCTGTCAGTACAATCTGCTCTCATTAGATGTGCGAGGTGTCATTTACACATTGCCTGATAGGGCCAGCACTCATTATAATGATTATGTTTTGAGTTTTGTGGAAAAAATCCAAAATAATTTCATCCAGTTGAGTGTTAGAATGCGTTTACAGAGGCTGAGTCATAAAAGGTACAGCTTGAAAAAAGATTTTCTTACTCACTTTTAGTTACAGAGTCCTCATCAGCGCTCACTCCGAGCCTTCTGCGTCTCATCTGTTCTCAAATCCATTCCTCCGTCACTCCTCCTCCCACTCTCCTCTCTTCCCTTCCAGTCTTCCACACCCAGGGGGAAACTCCAGCATATTTTTGTTTGAAAGCCCACTGTTGTGTGATTCACGTTCAGCCATGTGCATTAACTTCCTGGTGACATGCTTGAGCTGATAAAGCTCAAGGTTCACTTTATTTACGCAGATCAGGTTTCAGGTGAATTTGAAGGGAGGCAAGTCCAGCAATACATTGTTTCTTGATAAATTAAACTCTCACGTCTATCTTTTGTTCAGAAAAATAACCTCAGGAGTTTCTAAAGAGGCCTTTGTTATTTCTTCAAACACAGACATGTGATTATCTCAGTGTGAAACTGCAGAGCTAAATTGGGCACCGACACACACCTTGGTTTCTGAATAAAGTAATAAGGAAGTTGGAAGCAAAAGAATGTGGGAAATAAACCCTTACATGACAGTGTCAGCCATGTCAGTGTTATTATTCTTCAGACCTCATGTCTATGAGGTGACGTCACATCAAACACTGCAAATGTCCAGAACACAGACTTCTAGTTTTGAACAGCTGCAGCAGATCTATCGTGGCTCACTGAAAAGAACCATTTTAATTGTCTTTGTCTGGTTTTATTTTATTTTGTAAAGTATATTGTAACATTGTTAAGAAAAGTTCTATGTAAATAATTCATATTATCATTTTTATTATTATTATTATTATTATTATTAGTAGTAGTAGTAGTATTTCAGTGCATGAAGTTTACCTTCATCCAGCCCTTCATTTTGTCTACCCCATCATCTTCTTTCAGTAACTGTAATTTCACCTGCCAGTTTAAATTAAAATGCTTTAAATGAAAATCTTTAGCAGAGCACTCATATATATCTCTTCAGCATATCTAGCATTTTGTACTTTTACACTATATCTTAGTTTCAGGATAAAATTAGCATATTTAGACTTTCAGTTACACAAAGCAGTGGATATTCTAACTATATGTCATTGCTTCAAATATTTTTTCTCCTCATACTCAACCCCGATCATTCACTTTAAGTGTAAATTAGTGTAACAGCATGTTCCATCTCCTTTACAGCTGCAGTGCACAGGTGCAGGACTTACTGATTTAAATGTGGTGTAAAATCCTCCATCTCCTGTTTCAATATCCTGCTAATGTAAGTTAATTTCATTCAGTGCAAATACATTTCATACTGCAGATACATCATCCGCAACTTTTCCCGTCAGGTTCACTGTTTCCATCTCTTGAGCTTGCAGGATAGTGAGCCACGGCCATGTTGACACACATATGAACATGTGGCATGTGTTTGAAGATCATTATGTTGTGTGTGTAAGTCAAGACCTCACCCGCTATTAGCCCAGTTCCACCTCCTTGTTTGCTTCAAAGTACAAAGTAGCTACATATACACATCTTCTCTCCCTTGGCTGGCCTCGAGGCGTTGATAGTCTTTGCAATGTCACTTTTCTGTGGATCACACTAAATCAAAAGCAGTAAAAGAAGTTTACAAATGTTTATTTTACAAAAGAAGAGCTAGAAATGATGTAAACAGAGCTTTATAGATCAATCTAAATTGTGGCTTCTTTTTTTTTTAATACTGTCGGGATGGCGCAGTCTTTGAAGAGGCAGCAGAACCGAGTGTTTATAGTACAGATAAAAATCATCTGAGTTCAAAGAAAAATTAATGTCAAAGATCAACTCGACACACAGATATCCGAGTGCAGAGGATGAGACGCCTTGGAGGCAGCTCGCTGGGGGAGGAGGGGGGGTCAGGAGGTGTAGCTGGGGAGTAAAGAAAGAAAGAAAGTTGTTCTGTCTACAGTTTGGGCATTCTGGCGGCGTTCAGGCGCATGGACACACAGGAGGAGCCGGCAGCATAACGCATCTCCCTCAGCATGCCACTCCACTGCTTCTTATCATCCTCGTACCTAACAAGACCAAAAGGAGAGTCAGACCTCGGAACAAACTAAAGTTAGCCAACGAAAACATGTAAATCATGATCCCCTGACTTCTGAGGACTTACTGCCAGACGTCAGTGACCTCTGTGGGAGCCACCTCCTTGTTCTCCATCTGAACCATAGCGAAGCCGCCCACAGCGTACAGGGAGCCGCCATTGCTCAGCAGGTTGACGGAGCTTCTCTCCTGGGGGAAGTCTGTGAAGGGCTCCCACCTGAGGTTATACAGCATCAGGAGAAGGTCAAATGTAAGATGGATGTCTCGTGTTATATTTATGTAGCACCATTTCAGCTTTTTTTTTTAGCAGTAGAGAGAACTGTGGTGTGGTATGTGGAGGCCCAAATATTAAACATGTAAATGTAAATATATACAGGTAAAATTAATTATTGTCAAGTACAAATGATTAAAATATATCTTCAAAAATGCTCTTTTTCCGATGTCCTCACTTCATAGTTGTGTTTTCCCTAATAACACTTATATTTCGTGTCACTTTTTATTGCACAATGGCACATTTAATAATAACGCCAGTCACATGACCCTTTTTCTCTCTCAACCTCGCAAGCAGACAACAACTACCAAAATTTACCAGTTAGCTCCTGTTAGCTAGAAAAACAACAACAATGCCAAAGTAATTATTAATAAACCAACCACAGGCTGCTGCTGGAAATACACACGGTACATTCATTTTCTAATTTCTTCATTATTTCTTTAATCATTGCACTAATTAGCTAGGTTAATATTATTATTCATATGTTTATTTCATAATGTCTTGCGATGTTGAAGGGGCCACGTGTTGTGTTTTTTTGTGTATGTGATTTTTTTATACGATCCCACAGCTAACCAGTTCAAACAGAATCATACTTGTTTGTTGCCATGTCATAGGCTTCACATGCAGCAGTGAGGCCTTCCTCGTTGACTCCGCCGGCCACCACGATCTTGCCGTTGTGGATGACGGCTCCGAACATGGCTCTGGGTGACTTCATGGCCGACAGCTCCCTCCACTCTGCCTGCTTGTGGTTGTACGCAAACATCTTGTTGAGGGCTTTGCTGTGGAGACGAAGGGAGGAATATAATCATGGGGACTTTAGGGTAAAAACTGTGTCAAAAAGCACCCTCTTTCCACAAGAAACATTAATATATATATATATATATATATAAAACGCACACATGAAAATGGAAATAAGGTTAATTTGGAATAAATTACTTTGTAAATATGATTAGGAACTTGATTAGGAACCCAAAGACATTTAGGTTAAAAGGCGACGTTTCAGTAACGGATGATGAAAACGTCACCTCCTGTCCTACTTATTTTAGCACATTCTAGTCATGGACTGAAAGTATGTTTCAGCATGAAGCTTTCATCAGAGCTTCTCTGAGCTCTCCTTTAAAAGGACACAGTGTCCAAGCAACAGTCAGCAGGGAAACAGTTACTCCTGTGAGAGGAAGGTGATCCCACACAGCCAAACAGCTGAATAAGCTGCTCAGAAAAAATATAAAATCACCGGAAAAGAAAAGATAATAGGAAAAAGACTAGAATCAAATAAATGTGATCTATAATTGATTCCTGTTGGTTGGTTTTAGTGGGTGATAATACTACAACAGATACTACTTTTGACATTAAAAATAGAGGAGAATTAGAGGCAAATACTGTAGTTTTTTTCCTCTTTTCCTATATATGTGTGTCTAGGTATGGATTCTTTTATTTTTGTTGATATGTTTTGTCTATTCAACTGGGTATGTTCATTTTTTCCAACTAAATTAGATGTTACACACTCTTCCTGTGCTCTCTTAATGTACTTGTACCTTGGTGACATTTGCTCTTTTACCTACATTAGCCAGCAGGATGTCAAACAGTGTGTGGGACTTTAGTCAAGGACTGAATCTGCTGGGGTTAGGTGTCATATTCAATTATTCGGCCTTGTGGTTCTTCTCTTTGTCTCGTGGGTTGTTTAATTATGTCCCCGCTCTTTGAAAGGACATCACTGATGATACAGTGTAGAGCATCAGTGATATTGTGAAGCTGTGAAAGTCTTCATCACTGTGTGCACACAGTGATGAAGACTTTCACAGTTTCTTTTTTTGAAAAAGAGCCCAGACTAAAACTCAGTGCAGGAGCAGTGCACCTGTTTCCTCTTGATGATTAGCAGAGCGCTCCACTGGCAGCTGACAGCGCTACATTGATGGATTATCTTATTATTGGATACAGTCTTAAACCCTGAGGTTTGAGAGCTGTTTGCCTCATGCACTCCAAACATGGTTAACACCCTTTACTATCACTCTGCCATTCAACAAGAGCGGCAAAGATCAGTGTTTTCCACTGCTGGACTGGAGCAGTGTAATTGTTGTCTGTGATGCACCGTGCAGCCCTGCAGCCAGGCAGAATGATAGACCACAAACAGCTGCTGCTCACAGCGTCTCACACACACACTCACACACGCACACAGGCTCATTTACTCACTTGTCATCCGTCTTTCCTCCAATGCAGTACACCAGTCCTTTGTGGGAGACGACTGCATGGCCGTGGATCTTCAAAGGAAGCTTTTTGGTCTCACTCCATTTCATCTTCCTGAAGACATAATGTTTAACTAATACATTTCAATTATGTCCTTCTGGGTTATTTTGTTCCCCTGAATTTGTTTCACTCAGATCTTTGCTTTATTATCTCCCTAATTATTGAAGAATTTTTCAAATGTTCTTAAGCAGGCAGTTTTATTCATTTCCATAAGTTGAGTATGATCTGAAAAGGTGAAATAATAAAGGTAAATAATAGCACTGACTCGCTATCGTAGCACATCACAGTATCCAGCGACTCGTTGGTCTGGAGGTCTTTTCCAGCTACGGCGAACAGCAGGTTCTCGCTCTCTCCGATGTTGAAGAGGCATCTTGGAGAAGGCATGGGCGGCAGGGCGACCCAGTCAGATGTGAGTGGGTCCAACTGTGAAGAGACAACAAAGTACATTAAAACACAGAGCGAAGAGAGCAACCTCTTAGCACCCATTAGCTCTTGTTTTTATCTCTGCATCAGGAACAAAGTGGATCATTGTGCTGTATGGTATTCACATTTTAATTTACTGTAAACTAAAGGTATTTAAAGCCTGTATCACTGCCTTTAATGCCTGTGGGTTCAGGAAAAACTGCATCTTGTGGTTTTTGAAAAAAATACTTTGAGTTTGTCTCTGCTTTATCTGCGGCTCTGTTAAGACATTGAAATTAGGTGCAAAAGAGGGTTTAGATGAGCTAAAATACTCGCTGAGAAGATGGTTAGCTAGATTGGCAGGGAGGCAGGAGGAAACAACTGGCCTATATTGAAGGTTCAGCAAAAATCAGCTTACAACTAAAGCTCACTAAATATATTCATATTAGTCATTATGTTTCATCTATTAATCTGGCTCTCTTAAATTCACAAAAAAGTCTCCCCTTGCTACCAATCTTTGTGCTAAGATAAGCTAGCCATCTTCTGGCTCTAGCTTCAAATTTAACTTTAAGACATGACATCAGTACCTATCATATCATCTAATGCTTTGGAAGAATGTGAATAAGAATAGTTCCCACATTTCAAATTAATGGAGCGATAAAACAGGAGTATAAAATGAAAGAAAAACCTCATTACCAAGTACAAGTAACATTGCAGGGGCACTGCTTTGTTTTCCTCATCCACAAACAGTCCTCCAATGATGTAGAGCTGGTTCCTCTGTGACACCAGGCTGACGTGGTTACGTGGCACCTGCTCCGACATGGCTGCCAGGAAGCACTCATTCTCGTTGACATCATACGCCACCGCCGCTGTATCATTGATCATCAGGATGAAGTCACGTGCATACATGCCGTGTCTGCGGGTGTCATTGAGGTAGCCTGGGAATGGGCTGTCCTCGTCACCTTCAGTGCTTGCACCCTCCTCCCCCTCCTTCTTGGGTTTCTCTGGAAGTTTCCCCTTGAAGGCATCCCTGATGACCTGGATCGTCTCCTGGAGCTCAGGGGTGGACTTGATGATCTCATTAGTCTCCACTTTGTCTTTGAAGTACTTCTCTGGAAGCAGGCGGAAGCGGATGCACTCGAAAGCATCCTTCAGGATCTTGATACGGTTCTCCCTCTCATGGCTGACCCAGGCCATGACCGCCTCAAACACCAGCTCCTCCTTCCCGACATTCAGCGTGTCTCCACCGATGATGGCAAACAGTTCGTGGGGTGCCAGCTTGAGGAACTCCTCGTCCTTGTAGAGGAGCTCAAAACGGTCGGCGACGTAGTTTCGTCCAGCCACAGCGAGCCTGGGACAGTTGAGCACCAGGCCCATCCTGAAAATGGCCATGCAGTTAACCAGAGACAGCTTCTTCTGAAGGTAGTTGACACAGACCGTAAAGACAGAAGGGATCTGGAATCTGTTCGCCACAGCAATTATATCCTGTACATTGTCATCTGTGAGGTCGATCTCGGCCGAGTAGAGGTACTGGATGATCATGTCCAGGATGGAAGGGTTGACATCTTCCAGGACCACCTCCTTGGTGTTCTCCACCTCCTTCCCATCCTCTGTGAAGAAGATTTCCCTGAAGTACGGGCTGCAGGCGGCCATGATCAGCCGATGGCAGGGGAAGTTACGGTCGCCTACCTTCAGGGTGCAGTCCACGAACTTGTTCTCATTCAGCAACTCCTTCAGCCCGTCCTGGAGCAGGGTGCTCTGAAACAGGCGCAGCTCCTCCTTGATGGCATTGGGGTCCATGGCGTGTCAGGAGGGGAAACGATGGGCAAACAAGGGGGTTTGTGGAGAAAGGAAGGAGAGGGCGGCCACAGGTCCTTTTGGCAATCAGTCCTGGCTAGAAAAGGCAGAGCAGTGAAAAGGCTCCCAGTGTGAAGACCCTGCAATTTAATCCCATCCCACTCTAAATATAGCTCCCTCTGCCCCCTGCCTGCTTCAGCGCCAGTGGAATCTGACGGGGGCCAAATCACAGCGCTGCACAGGCCTCGGCTCCAGCAGCTGCTGTCACAGACTGAAAGAAGCAACTGGCTGCTCGGGCTGGGGATATGCCACCATGATTCAGCTCCCAAAGTGTCATGTGGCCGGCTTACAGCGGAGACAATGCTGTCAAAGCCCTCGAATAGCTCCCCTCGAGCTGTAAGTATGACTGGGAGGATATACAGAGCAGTCTCTGTCATATTCAAAAATACATGTATTCTGTTGATTCTGCACAAAGCCTTTCACGTATATCAGATTTATATTCATTTATTGAGTCTACTATAGCCTTATGCCAACATATACACCAATTTATACTTTGTAAGTTATACACCGAGACTAAGCGACCAAGGCAATTAGTATTCATAACTATAAATAATATAATTATGGTCACTAATACTACCAGTGATGCTGTTTTCATATTCATGTACTCTTCTAATTATTTTTTGTCTCGACTAACGTCCCAATCCTGACATTCATCCTAATCAAAGAAAAGTCAAAGAAGTCAAAGAAAAGCAGCAAGTACTCACATAAAGCTGGAACCTGCAAATATTTGGCATTTTTTCTTGAAAAAATGTAAATTTTCTGTTGATCATGTTCATCATTTTATTGAGCAAATCCACACGTGTTCTAATTTTCAAAGTCCTATTACTTTTTTTGTTTTTATTTCTAAAATGTCTTGTTATTTCTCATGTCTTTTAGCTCTTTGCTGTTTATCAGTTTAATGTTGTTTCTTTTCCCAAATGCCACCATTCCTCAAAGACACCACCAAAGTCAAAACAAAATCTTGTCTTATCACAGCATGAAATTATTTAAGAGACTGAAGACGGCAAAAACATTGTGCTAAAAATGGAGCAGAAAGGTTTGGGTGCAGCAGCTGTGTGCAGAAACAGGTGAGAGCCACATACAAGCAGTTCTGTCCACCAATCAGCATGGCTCTCCCATTTCTCTGTGGGGTGTCCAGCTGCTTGATCGTGCCTGTGTGTGTGTGTGTGCCTGCAGTTAAACCTTTTAAAAACACATCACAATCACTGAGATCATTTGAGCGCTGAAAATATCTACTCATGTGCTTTATTTTTTTCTGACAAATGGTGTCTATTTGCAGCCAAGCATGTTTTAGAGGAAAATCTTAAAACTGGCAAGTAAAGAGGGCCATTACTGATGTATCTGGATCAATAGGATCTTACATTGTTAAGTCGTATGTCTGTGGCCTGATCAAGTCTGAGGAGTGTGTAGAGTTAGGTAACACTTCTCCCGTGGGCAGCACTAAAGATAGATCAGACTACGCCACTTGTCGAGGAGTGTCTAACATGTAATGTACCCAGAAGGGGAGAGCATGAGAAAGCTCTGCCACTTCCCTAAAGCCACAGCGGATTAATAAAGTAGAGTTTATCAATTAATAAAGCAAAGCGAAAACATGGTTTGCAAATATCTGTTCAATTTTGCAGAGTATTTAGGGACTGTATGAAAATTACGGTGGTGGGGAGGGACCTGAAGCTTACGCTGCACTTAAAAAAAAAACAAAACAAAAAAACAAGACCCACCCCAGTGTTATTTTCTTTGAACCCTCCTTTTGACTTAAAAAAACCTGCTCCCCCAATATTGTAAAACAAGAGTAACAGTACAGTCATAAAAGAACTGAGTTGGTACAACTTAATCTGACAAGGGAAGGCTGAATTTAAACAGACTGCATTCTCTTCAGCCTTAACAGTCCCTTCCCATGAATGTGACGCCTTTGCACGCACTGCTTTAGTTAAGATCAGATTTATTACAAATGTCTGATATGACATGTTGACCATGTGATAAACAGTACAATATGGATTTCTACAGTCAGTACCGGTGGGTAATGTAGTGACATCAGCATGTGTTACCCAGTAGAGGGCAGTGTGTGTATGTGTGTGTCTGTCCATCAGTGTGTTGGGAGGCTACTTCTTACAAATGTAGACAGTTGGTTGCAAGAAAGAAGTGAAATAATGTAAACACAAAACATCACATTATCATCCAGAAAATCATCAAAAAACATATTCAACAAACAAAATTAAAATTATTCCACGAAGTTACATAGAATCTGTCATTTTTATATAAAAAAAACTATTACAAAATCGTATTGATATGAGTGATGAGAGGCGTCACTGCTGCTGTGCATTATTGGCTCTTATGATTATGCATTGATACACTCTACAGTGACTGTTACACTTTGTCTTTATGGCATGTTGATTGATTTATGCCATTCATGATTTTGACACTGACAAGGCACCAGAGTTAAGTACTGGCCATGTTGAGCAAATACTCAATTTTTTCACAATCTTTGCAGCACTCACAGGTGGTGTGTGAAACAAATCATCATGTCATGTCCCAGAGGTGTGTGAATCTCCGGGGAGCTGGACACACACTGAGAGTGCGCATCGGTATACCTGAGAAGGAGTGATAGAGGATCTCCTGCATTAGATGCAGAAATGTTAAAAAAAACTACAAAAACAATGGAGGTATCTATCAAAGCTAGGCTGTCTTTCACTGTAATTAGAGCAGGATACTTTTATAAGTGCTGAAGGAGGGGGCACAAAGTGAAATGTAACAGCGGTGCTGAAAATCAGTGTTTGTGTATATGCCTGAGAATTATGCAGATTTTACATAACCCTGTGGAAAATGGCTGATATTAGCTGCCCCTCCTTGAAGTATCTACAGCAGATGTAAGGCAGATGCCTTCGCTCAGCCTCCTGAAAAAAGAAAACATATGAGAAAGTCAGTACTCTAAAACATTTGGAACTGATAACATTGTCATGGTCTCATTTCGGCTGAGGAAATAGCAGAAAAAAATGAAAGACAACGACAGATTTGCTGGTTGACAGACTTGGTGTGAATGACACAAATGGCATTAATATGGCAGGAATGAATCATGAGAATGTACCGGTGGATCTGGCGATCACACACGTCCTCTTGCACTCCTCCTCGGTGTCAAAGCGGTTCTTATTGCCGTTACAGCCCCCGTACCAGAACTGGGCGCAGGCATTGGCCTGCTTGTCATAGTACCAGCGGATGTTATAGTCCCGACATGTGCCCTGGTCCAGAACCAAGCCACAGCGAGGGTCCAACGGCACAGTCTCTGCAGGGGCAGACGGCATATGATGGCAAATAAAGTAAGATCACATGATGAAGCATTACTCACCATCTCTGTTCAACTAAGACATCACCTAATCCCAGCATAAAGGAACTTCCTCTGCTCGCCACTCAGGCAACTTCTGTTTCTTCACTGCGTTCTTAGGAAGCAGCAGAGTCTATACAATCATCCACATTCACTGCATCAAAAATAATTGGCCTCCCTGCTCCTCACCTGCATGACCTCATTACTGAGCCCGTCAATCACAGACCGCTTATCATAACCCCGGAGCCAGTACACCACACTACTCCCTCTGCTTCACTCACACAGGGACTGATTCTCTGCAAGGGTCATGTTCAAGCAAAGCAGGGTCCCTCTATCTATCTATCTATCTATCTATCTATCTATCTATCTGGTTATTTTCCTGATGATGGTTTCTGATCACTAACTGCCAGGGAACAAAGTTAATGATGCTATTGGAACAATATATGATGTTTGTTTTACCAGTTATGGTCTAGTTGCACTTTAAGTAGTAATAATTACAATAGTGTCTCCTTACAATCCACTGCAGCGTCCATACTTTGTTAAATATAGTAGCTGACATAAAAAACTGCAGTGGTAATCTTACACAGTTAAATTGGTTTGACAAATATAACTTGAACTTTCAGAAATTAATAAAACAATCTGAGCTGTACAAATCTGCCTTAGACTGAAGTCTATGGCCGTAAACCTTTAGTCTGTGTTCATCAAAGTGCTAAATGTGAAAATTGAGACTCAAGTGAAAGATAAAAATAAAAAGCACTCACCTTTACTTCTACTCACAAACAAAAGAAGAAAAGCTGTTTATCAAACTTCCTCCGACTATAAAATGCTAAAATGACAGAGCTCTGGGGTGTCTTCAGTCGCTTAACAGAAACAGGTGAACACACTCCCTCTGAGATGTCCTCTGGAGCAACTGCACACTATGTCATTGGTTGGGATGAATAATACGGCAGCTGAAGCAATAAATACTCTTCAGAATAGAGTAGCTTTGTTTGCTGTTCGCATTTGATTTGAATGTTTGAGCTGTTTGCGTTTATCAGGGTGCAAACAAGAAGAAATGCTGGCACTGATTTGCTGTTTGCAGTCACTTTGCATAAATCTCTACTGTCTGCACTCTGATACTTTGATCACTGTGATACTATCTTCTTATTATGTGATCTCTCATGTACCTCCTCTGCCTGCAGCACAGTCTCATTACTGCTCCAGGTTCTTTTTTCTTTTTCTTCCCTATATATTCTTCCCTAGTAGTTCACACAAATCAACACAAATTAAAATCACATGCTTATTGCAGGATTAAATCCAGTATCAATGAGTAATATGTGAGGATCATTTTATATTTAATATGGAAGCTGTGGGGTAAATCCTGGTCTCTGATTGGCTCTTCCTGATCTGAGCATACATGTGATTAATGATCTGATCAGTGGACAGCTGCTCCCAAGTGTTCCTTTTACATATAAGTGGGAGTGAGTCGGCTGATAAATGGGACTCATTCTTAACTTTCAGCGAAGCACTTTGTTTTTGTCTCTCAGAGCATTCTGACGTGTAATTAATGGAGGTTTGATAAATAGATGCCCGTGTGTGTTATAGGTTCAAGTTAAACCTCAGGTACGATGATCTCTCTCTGATGTTTAAGTAATTTCTACAGGGAGCAGCAGCTGGTTCACACTAAACTAAAGGTGCAGTTTAACTCACAGCTCTTAAGGACGCAGCAGTGACGTCTAAGAGACCATATGAATTTGATTTTAAACCCTGAACCCCAGCGAAGATAATGACAGAGGAACAGCCCCATACTCTTGAAAGTTTACACCAATAAGTCTTGATCGGGCATAAATATGGTGAAAATAATTGCTCCCCTGTTTGATTTCAGTGGAACATGGAGGTATGATTCATTTTACTGCATAATTTAGAGGAAACAGCTTCACTTGCTGAACCTTTTCTTTTGTTCATAGCGTTTGTCTGTAATTACCATCATTGTTGTGGATGACTGATTCTGTTATGTAAATAGGTGTGTAACTGTGCCTTGTCTCTGCATGCACCGGCTAATAAAGAAACTAAAAAGAGCAGAATAGACTGCCTGTACCTTTGGGAAGAGCTGGCCTTGGCGCAGGCACATACTGTACAGATACACCTGTGGATGACGTGGTTATAGTTGAAGAAGATGATGATGATGATGACGATGAGGAGGAGCCTTGGCTACTGGAGGAGTCCTCTCTGGAGGGAGGGACAGGTCTGTAGTCTGAGGTGTTGCGGTTAAATGTGTCCCCGCGCTCGGATCCCCACTTTGTTGTCTCAGTGTGCTCGCTCTGTCCTCTGCCTCCCTAATGGGGACAAACCAGCAAACGGTGTTAAACACTTTCTAGAATGATCTTTTTATGATATACAAGCAAATTTGCACTCATACGTTGTGCTCATACATGTACTGTGCTGGATCCTTTGCTGCCACGTTGGTTGGTCTCCACTTGGCCTACGTGGCTCTGAGTGCTTGTGCCAGTCTGACGGCCGTTCAGTGTTTGCTGCTCAGTCGCAGGCTGGTACCCATAGCCATAGCCAGCATACTTCCCATTGATTGCATTCCTGTCGCCGTTGTAGCCATTATTTCCATAGCCATTGTAGCCATTAGTTACTCGGTTATATATCAGGGCTCCGTTCTCGTCCTCACAGAACTGGCTGACCAACTTGGATTCCAGAGCTAAGAGAGACACAGAGAGAAGTTCAGACTCTAAAGACTAAAAGTCTAAAGACTGATCAATCACTGTGAGATTTTTGGACCATGTTAGCAGACTAAAATATCTCAACAACAATTGGATGAATTGCCATGAAATTTCGTAAAGATGTTCAGGGTTCCTAGACAGTGAATCCTATAGACTTTAATAGTCCCCTTTTCTTCTAGCACCACCATGAGGTTAGCATTTGTGATCTGGAATTTCTCAAACACTACTAGATGGATTGCCTTGAAATTTGATAAGGATGCCTAAAAGAATGCCTCACAGAGCTGCTAGCAGGACTGTAGACTTTTAGTCATGACATTAAAAGGCCCATAGCTGTGTTGCATATTTATGTTATTAGCATATTATCTGCAAACATTTAATGTCAAACATAGTGTAAATTGAAATAGCTCCTGCTGAATAATGGATTTTAATCCTTGATTTTTAAAGCAAACATTGATATTTGTTATATCTAAAAAACAATGAGAATGCTTTGTTGGATATTAATTTAACATAAACACAGTGAAAAAATGAGGGTAAGTTTGTCTAACCCGGCAGGGTGTTGAAGTCATCGATGAGGAACATGTGCTCTGTGTCGGGGTCAGAGGCGATCAGATTCAGCTCCCTCATAAACTCAGCCTGTGTTGGGTCGGACGTGTTCACAATCCCCAGAGCAAACATCTCAATATTGGCAGCATGTGCCTCCCGTACGGCTATATCCAGTTTCACTGGCTCACGCTTGTCCGTCTGCCCGTCAGTGATCACGATGGCCACTTTGCTGACTCCCAGGCGGGAGCTGTAGAAGGCCTCCTGGGTAGCTTTACGGATGGCTGTGCCGGTGTAGGTGCCCTCTCCCATGTATGGTATGTTCCTGATGGCCTGCTTGATGTCCTGTTTGGTGACGTAGCGGGCCAAGTTGAAGACCAGCTTTACCTCCAGGCTGTACAGCACCAGGCCGATCCTGGTGGCATTGCGGCCCACTGTTACTCGGTCCACCAGGGCGTTTACAAAGTCCTTGATGATCTCAAAGTTTTCTGGGCCGACGCTCTCTGAGCTGTCAATGACAAACACCAGCTCCATAGGCCTCTCCTTGCACTTGATCCCACATCCTGGAATCACATCACATCAATGCATGAGATCATGGCTGAAATGTCACTTTGACGAGGTTCACTCTGTGGAATCTGATCTAATGATGTGCAGATAAGACGAGACAGTGACTTGGACTGAGAAACTAAATCTTCTCTTATAACGTGCACTGTTAAGTCAATACTGAGAAGTGAAATAAATATTGCAAAGATCACTAGATACTTTACCACAGATCTCTTTGATCATTCGAATGATGTCCTCTCTCTGTAATGAATACAGCAACAGAGTGAGCATATAAATAAACATGAGCACTAATGATGAAATAGGTAGAAGTGGAATAAGTATTCAGATCCTCCACTTATGTAAAAGTAGCAATACCAAACTTTGAAAATGGAGATACTCAATTAAAGTACTTCTAATTTGTACTTAAGTACCGTACTTGAGCAAATGTACTTTGTTCCATTCTACCACTGGAAACAGTAAATAAAAAAGACTCACAGTGAGGCCTGCTTCACCTTTGACCCCAGGTCGGCCCTGAGAGAACAAATAGTAGTTTGATTATTCTAAAAGTCTTTGGGTTTCTGCACATTTTACCAGACAAATATTTTCTGAAATGAGTGATAACAAGGGTTAGAGCATAATTCTGTTATATTTTAACACAGCCAAGGACGGTTCAGACCCTATCTAAGGCAAAGCAGTATACAATAAATGGACATTTAAAAGCCTCATTAGTGTCACTCACAGAATCCCCCGGAGTTCCAGGGTCTCCCACATCTCCTTTGATTCCCTTTAGCCCCCTCTCCCCTGCAGAGCCACGGTCACCCTGACACAACGGTACACAGCAAAATGTCAGTGATCGCAACATAATTTGTGCCACATTCAAAGGCCCCAGACAACATGGCTCACTGCATGACTCACTTTAGCTCCAGGAAAGCCTTCTCCAGTTGGCCCCCTTGGCCCTGTCACACCCTGGGCCCCCTGTTCACCCTGGATCAAACACATGAATTTACAACTTTGGATGTGCGGGTTTACAGACAGCCTACATGAATTTCTATGAGGAACAAATCATAACCCACCTTTGGCCCTTGAACTCCCTGTCCTGGAGGCCCTGTTGGCCCTGGAGGGCCAGGCCGCCCAGGGTTACCCTGCAGTACAGAGGGCACAGTGAGCATCACATTGGCATGGACTTTATTCCATTTTGTATTTTCAAAAGTTCCATACTATTTCTCTACACATTTTTCCATTTACATTCGCGGAGGAAGTATCAGGCACCATTGGACCTCCCTTACACACTATTGGCAATGAAGTCATTTCCTCTGGGTGTGTCCAAAGGTAGTCTCTGTGCAGCCCATCTAAAAGCATCCTGAACTCCTGAACTACGGACTCATCTCAAAGTTTTAATCAGGAAAGCATGGAAATATCAATAGGGAAACAACTTATTCTATAAGTTCCAGTCTGGTTTCCGAGGCCCTTCTTAGAGTCAAATGATTTGTGGTGTGGCATGTTATTGACACTTCCTACATTTGGTAAAATCACGTCCACTCATCCTCCCATCTTCACTTAAATTTGAGATGTGTTAAATTTTAGCCACAGTTAAGTTTCTTAGCGTTTTTTTGAACTGTAGCGAAATGTCTGCTACAAAGGATTGAAAACCCATGTGATAGACAAATTATTATTGTAAACATAGTATTTTTCTTCCAACATGTCTGGAGGGGGTCTCTCAATATTTATTCAAAGGTTTGATGCTGTTTGGTAAGTGAAAGCACCTTGTAAACCATAGTTCTGCTATATAAACAAGACTTTGCTCATGGAATTACTTTCTCAGTGAAGAACATGTCAACTCACTGGATTTAAGGAATCCATGTGTGTATAGGTTCATATTTCAGGACAGCAATGTGCCACAGATCATGGAAGAATCTGTACATTTTCAGTGCAC
This sequence comes from Pempheris klunzingeri, assembly GCF_042242105.1. Lineage (NCBI taxonomy): Eukaryota > Metazoa > Chordata > Actinopteri > Acropomatiformes > Pempheridae > Pempheris > Pempheris klunzingeri. Next base: position 8,157,742 of record NC_092035.1, on the reverse strand, counting down.
ACCAAACACTATGCTGAGGCATTATTTTGACTGATGGAACCTCAGCCGTAAGTGGGAATAATAATAATATATTTCCTGTTTGAGTCCAAGTTCAGACTGTGAGAATAAGGTGAGTTAGTCCAAAATGTATTTGAAGAGCTGGACCAGCCATGTATCCTACATGTGTAACATCATTTCTGTCAAGATATAAAATGCACGTGTTAAGGGAAACAGTATTTCAGGGAGGAGGATTTCCTATAATACCGAGTGGTGAATATCTGACACCCTCATTGTCTCAACATGGATAATGACTGAAGCCAACTCTGCCAATGTGATAATTTCTTCCCATGTGACGACTTCAGCAGAGTCCGCAATTTATAATCTTGCCTACTGCTGCATGACTGTGACAGCGCCCTAACCTGCAGGAGCACTGGTCTGACGCCTGCAGGGACTCTGGATGTGATATCTGAGGACATGTGGGTGCTGGGTGTTGCTTCAATTAGGCCTGTAAGGCCAAGTGCTTCTCATCAGACACATATGTCTGCAGAGATTCACACTCTGCACCAGCGTGTCAGAACACTGTGGGGAAAATCATGATAAATACCCCGAACAAATGAAGTGGCAGCCTTTGAATACGAGGCTCCTGTGGTGGGCATGTTAGCACACAAGATGAAGCACTCTGCTTTTTTCAACCTGGAACTCTACAGACTACAACAGACGTAATTCTTCAGAGAACATGACTCAGTCACGACCATCTGGTTGTATGTCAAATAAAATTACAGAAGAATTTCTGCATAAGCAAACACATTACAATGTTGTCCTTGAGACGTGTTTGCAGAAACAGAGTGCCCATTCAGTTTTTGTATGAGTTAGTAGTTGAAAAGTCGAAATGGAAGTCATATTTATTTAGAAGAAACATTATACATAAAGTACCAGAGGTCCTTGGAGGCCTTCGCCCGGCGGTCCTGGTAAACCAGGCAACCCTCGGAAACCAATATCCCCCTGCACAGAAGAAAACAGAAGATATATGAACACTGCAATTTACAATCCATCAAACAAATGAACTTCTGTGCTGAGTAAAAGCTTGTTTCTTTTAATTAGTTTCCTTAAGCAAATGACCAATCCTTCACTGGGGAGATACTTCCATTTATCTACGATGCAGATGCACAGAGCTCTGAAATTGATCTGGCCGTATTTGTTAATTGCTTTGACTTGGATTTCACAACAGAGGTTAGACAGGGACTGTTACGCTCCTAATTCTGGTCTCGCATAGCACAAAGAAACCATCGGTAAAGTATGACACAGTATCAAAACACGGTGTTTGTTTATAAGTGAATTTTATGTAAAAGGAAATGCTCAGTATTGACTGATGCTGTGAAACGCTAACAGTATGGAATTCACTTCCTTAAGATTATGCAATGGCAACAAAATAAATTACATTTATCCAAAAGTCAAGATAATGTAGTCTTTTAGACTTTTCTTCACTGCATCGGTCTACCTTTTCTGTTCAGTATTGACCACAAACCTTAGATAATTACATTAGTTTCAAGTCAGATCATCCAAATTACAGTAAGCTACAGTAATACTGTGATTCTAGGAGCCGTTGACATTAATCTGACCTTCGGTCCAGGGAGGCCCACTCCTTCGAGGCCAGGCTCTCCTGGTAGTCCAGGCAGACCGGGGGGGCCCTGAACAACACAGGACATGGAGGTAGAATACACTCTTAGTGGTGGTGAAATAATTAGAGGAATGGTTCGATATCTTGCTTGGAAACAGGCAGAGACCCCAGGAAGTTACACAAACCATCCTGCCCTAAAAAACCTAAAGTGTTGTCTTTATGCTGCGGTTTGTGTACGGATTGAACAAGCGAGACATAACGTCTTAATCAGTGAGCTTTAGGTCTGATTTTGTTAGCTTTAGACGGGGCTGCGCTCACTGTTTCCAGTCTTTATGCTAAACTAATCTCTTCGTCTGGCCTGACAAAGACAATATCTACATAGACATATTTCCCAAAATGTTGAACTTTTCCTGTAATTATCTTCCTCAGTGAACACACATACCCCCTACTAGCCTAAATGTAATTTCACTGTCTCCCTTGCTATGGTCTTAATTGAGGAAAACATACAGATATATGAGGGGCAGCTACTATAACTTTTGGTAATAAATGTCTCTTTGATGGATTTATGGCTGGAACTGATGGGTAGAATAAGAAAGACAAAAGACTGGGACTAAATGTAATGTGTACATGGATGGTATGAAATTACGGATTTATGAGTGGACAGGTGGACATATGCAGTGTCTAAATCAGTTACTCACCGAGGGGCCGGGATAGCCGTCTCCTTTGGGGCCGAATGGACCGGCTGAGCCCACATCTCCACGGTCACCCTACAACAGACACATGTAAGCATCAGTAATTGATTCATGCAAAGGATACAAAGTGATTTACAGATACGTGTTCAAAGGAAAGTGAAGTGGTACGTGGATGGAAATGGACACATGTGCTTTCTGCCCCTTTGCGTGCCTCTGCATTGTAAGCATTGCCCAATCCATCAAAACAGGGGAAGGTTAAAGCTACAGAACATGCGGCAGCTCTAAGGTTTTGAACAAATGTTGGCGCATGGACAACACGATATGATGTATGGATTTCTATTCTATCTATCACTTTTTCTGACATCTTCTCTGTTCTCGCTGCATGCTGGGAAATGGTCTTTGTGGTGAAAGTGCACTCATGTGCTGCCAGATCTCCCTGGCATTACATTCATTTGATAATTGATTTATCCAAACATAAACTGTTCAGCTATGACAACACGCTCACACTTGTTGAAAATGTGACTGTGTGTCACCAGGCAGATGTCCAAGATATGAGTCAGACAAAAGGCAAACACTTTGTTGTTTTTTAGAATAAAAGTTTAACTGTGTGTTACCTTTGGACCAGGAAGTCCGTAGCCAGTCTCCCCAAGCGGACCAGGAGGACCAGATGGGCCAAGGTCACCCTAGAGGACATGTTAGCATTAATTAGCTCTATATCTTCATAACACAACAACTATAGATACAAGTTCAAATTCAAATTGTACACACAATACCTGTGATGAGAGTATAAAATATGATGCATTGCTACAGATCAACCAGCCAACAGTCAGGGCGGCATTAACCCACTAAGGGGCCCCAGGACAAAAGTGAACTGTGGGCACCTAATCAGTCAGTCCATCCATCCATCCATTCATTCATTCATTCATTCCTCCATCCAATATTAATGTATATCACTTACATTTTTCTGATTAGAATTACAGCTGCTTTATTTTTACTCAAACAACATTTTGAATGCAGTGTTTTTATATGTAATGAGTATTTTAATACTGTGCTGCTGCTACTTTTAGTTACAGGTATACCATGTGGAGATTTGACCACTGGCAGGTTGGTGCAACATTCCCATTTTGTCTGTATCATGCACACACTTCAGCATCCTGGTGCCAGTTTTCATGTCATTCTGCTGATGGATAATTGGCGGCGGAAATACACAAAGAAGTCTAGTCCGCCCACAAAGACAGTGAAGATGAAGAGGATTGCTAGCAAGCAAACAGTGCACAAATTTGAAAAATGTACAGCTCAGCTGCAGATGTCTTATAAGGAGGGAGAAACAATAAATGTACACAATTTGCTTGTTTACAAGAAAATTCCACAAGGCTCTTTCAAGTAAATGATCTGAATGTTTTCTCTGTATTTCATCACTGTGACACCAAGATATAATTGTACTTGATTCTACAAGAAACAACTGTGTATCACTTGTTTTGTGAACGTACGGGAAATATAGGAAGTTTCCACAGTTTTCCAGTGTTACTACGGTAACCTGGGAGTATTTACCTTTGGTCCAGCGACGAAGCGGCCTGGTGGACCAGGTGAACCCAACCTGCCTTGTGTCCCGGGTTCTCCCTGATTAATGCAAGCAACGTGGTTAAAATCACCAAGTCCCAACTTATTTTTCCTCAACATTCTGCAGCATTTATGCCCTTCCAGAAGGTCATGGACAAGGTGTCACAGCAAAAAAACGACTGACTCATCTGATCATAGCTTAAACTCTCCTTACCTTTGGTCCTGAGGGTCCAGCGATGCCAGGTGGACCAGTCAAGCCCCTTATTCCTCTTTGGCCTTGGTCGCCCTTAAAGATCACAGTGGGAATACATTTAACAATCTGATAGCTGGGACTTAAATACAGGTCAGCAAATTCCTAATGCAAGCCATGCATAAAAAAGTGAGCAGGGAATAGCATTTTCTTTACCTTTTCACCCTGAGTACCAACTCCAGGTGTCCCCTCTACCCCCCTGATACCTACAGGTCCTGGCTCACCCTGAAGACACAGACATGTGTTTATTTCTCTTAGAGGCTTGGTATCTGAGTAAACAGACACATGTAGATACAATAAGTGGTGATTTGTGCCACCTTCTGTCCAGGGGCTCCATCCTCCCCTGGCAAACCTGGCAAACCAGATAGTCCCGTTGCTCCTGGCTCACCCTGAGGACAGAGCCGTGGATCTCAGTCAGTTTATGCATCAGGAAAAAATAGATAGATGGTTGCTGCTGATGTGAGTTTTTCCTCACCTTAGCTCCAGGGTCTCCAGCCCCTCTCTCTCCTGGTGCGCCAACCTCGCCCGGCAAACCTTGGTCCCCCTGTGTGAGACGAGACAAGACGCTGTTTCCAACATGTTGTATAGGAGTTTAACTTTGATTTGAAATAATGTTACTCCTATTGTTTCTAAACCAAATAATCCTGCAAATTAAAAACTGTAGTCCTTAATCTTGATTTGGAATAATGGTCAAGTTTAACAAAATTGTGAAAGTATGAACAAACCTTGGGTCCAGGCAAGCCCTCTCCTTGTGGGCCTCTGCCTCCTGGTGGCCCCCTTGGTCCTTCCATGCCCTGCCAGGTTAAATGGATGCAGTAATAAAAAGAGAAGCCATTTATCAAAAATGAGCACTAATTAAAATATGGATGGCTATGGGACTCCGTGGAAATTCTTGCATGGTGTTCAACTTTGAAAAACTCACAATAACCTTGGATCTTAATAGTTGCACATACTGTGCTTCATACGAGAACGCAGTACTACAAAGCAGTCAACAAGTATAGGACAAATTTAGCATTGCTGGATTGTTGGACACTTAGCCGAACTGGAACTGACACTTCAAACTTTGCTTGTGCTTATAAAGTACACATGACCTTGTGCTTTAAACAAAATCACCTGTGCATAAATAGATCTTCCTGTTAGTGCAGTGAAACACACCTGTTTCCTCTCATCCACACGTCAGTGAGCAGGGGACTATATTACAACTGTAATTAATTTGTGTTTTGATATCAGGGAAGCGATCTTTGGCTCAGCTGTCAGCAGGAAACAGACTCCTATGAGTCTCCAGCTGTTGCTCCAAAACATGAATACTTATGCAACTTATGCATCATGTTGGTTTAATTATGGCAGACAGCCAGACTGACCTTAAACATGGGCCACATCATTGTTAGTAAATCTTTCTTTCTACTATTTGGAATCCAGGGATGAGGATCATTTGGCACCCATTTATGTATTAGTAGATTTTTGTTGCTGAGGCTGAGGGGAATGTCAGTTTTTCATAAATGACCTGATGGTGGTGCCAGGTGAAACGTAATTGGATCACCCAGATGATTACGCTTCATCCTAAGAGGGACAGAGACATCTGTACAAACTTCAAGGCAATACATCCAATATCTCTTGAGATATTTCAGCCTGGACCAAAGTGGTGAACTGACCACCTGACAGACAGACATTGCCGTCCCTTGAGCCTTGGCTAGAAATAGAAAGTGGCTGGAAAAGTCGCCATTTTGTTATGCTTTCCATTAACTTGCCATTTTTAATTAATTAATTAATCAATCAATGAATAAAGTGCTCATGCTTTACCTTGTTTAGTTATTAATGAATGCACAAGTTGTACCAATTTTACTTCTGTAGTATTATTTCGGCGTATTGGGGAGAGGATACTGCAGTTTGGTTAGTGAGCGTCCAAAGAAAACATTGTTAACGCTGGGGAGGGTCTCACTTTTATAAAAATGGAAACATAACTTTCAGTCCTCCTACCCAACGCAATAATTTGTGTAAAGTCCCTAAAAATAATGGCAAGGAATTTACATTCATGTGATTAAGAAATAACATGCAAAACTGTAATTTTATGGCAGTTTAAGCCATAGTGGAAATCATTTTATCAAAGTACTTGCCTTCTCGCCCTGGATGCCTACTCCTGGGAGGCCGAGCGGCCCTGGAACACCTGGAGGGCCAAAATCTCCCTACAGGTTCAGATAAGAATAGAAGCTAAAGATGATAATAGCATGTAAATGTTAACAGCATGCTAGTGTGTCACAAAGTGCATTTGATGATTTATTGCATGTGGAAAGCACCCAACTGTCAACAACATTATGCAACATTAACATCATAAAGTTATGATGGCACAGAAAAGCCTGCGGGCACAGTATTTTCATTGCCACATGAAAACATCGCAATTATCTGTGATGAACTTCACCACAAGGCTACAGTAAAGCTGTCAGCACAGTCTGTGCCAAGAACTCCCACAGAAAAATCTTTATAAGATCCGTTTTTTCTGGGGGAAGTAGTTTCATTCATTCCCAATGTTAATGTCATATTCCAGTGACATAAGATGAATTATGTAACTTTAAAATGCATTTTAAATCAACTCAGAGTCTCCCTGTCATGTCCTATCAACGTCTGTGAGCTAAGAGATTGCCAGATGGTTGCAAACACATCCTGAAAGGTAGAGAGAATACCTTTATGTAATTGCATGACCGTCCCCATGCAGAGCTAGCTTTCCCACATTCATCAGCTCAAAACTGTGAAGCTCAGTCCTCCTACACTATCCAAGCTTTCACCTTGATTCATCACCTGTAGACCTCCTATATAACACCACGCTGGATGCATTCACTGCTGGCTCCGCCACCTCTTGGCCTTCTTTGCAACAGGACTGTGTTTCTATCTTGTTGCCAGTGTGAAGGCATTTCAGCCAGACATCTTATTTACAGCTCCTCTGTACTCTACCTTGTCTCCTTTGATTCCAGCGCCCGGCTGTCCTCTGGGCCCCCGCGGCCCATCCAAGCCTCGCTCTCCCTGTGAACGCAGACACAGAAGTTATTGCATTTTGCCTCTTGAAATAGCAGTTACAGTTATGAAAGAACGAAAATGACAGAGCATATGGAAGATAACGGGACGGCCAGAAAATGTCATCCTATCCCAGTCAGGACAAATCAGACACATTCACATAATCTGATTTCAACATGAATCCCCACAAAAGACCATAGCAGCCAAATGTGAGCTTTCTGACTGAGGTTTGGGTAAAAACATTCCTTTTGAATTCCTATTTATGTTGATGTCTACACGTCAAGCTTGGGCTCAAGTTGATGGACTGCACTGTTTACAGAGACAGAATGCAGACAGAGACATTTTACTGTCAGATGGGTTCGGCACCAATGCAAGTAAATTGTTACTGCAGATTGTTACCACAGAAACCAACACAATGCCCTTCAAAGTCCCTGTGAGTCACCACAAGCTTCAAATCTGGCTCCGATGGATGTTTGACATTTGCAATATGGACTACGGTAAATATCTATAGACTTTGTATTTAGAGGGTTGTTTAACATTCCTCACTAGATGGGGGAAGACTTCTCTGTGCCCCCCATAATTATCAAATTATGTGAGAGATATGTGACACGATGATGATAAATGACGCAGGTCAACCCAGTATGCCTGCTTCATATGTCCAAATACCGTACATGCCAACTGCTGAACTGCGATGTAGATATTTTAGACCACCAGCGGACGTGACAGAAACAAGACTAAGAATCTGCAGTCAGTGGCTCTGTGAGGCTGGATTTAGGCACAGTGGTGATTTGAGCTAAATGCTAATGTCAGCATGATAACAATAGCAATGCTAATACTGTATGCTGATATTTAGTGGTCGTAAGGTTTACCATTTTCACCATGATGGTGAAGCTGGAGGAAAAGCTCAGCTACATGATGTCTCTCAGCCTGCTGAGGTGACTGAGGTGTTTTGAAGTGTAAAAGTTTTATATGACAGCTGCAGTATGCTTCCAAAATCAGACTGTGAAATGCACACATGGTTAGATTCAGTTTACCTTCATTTAAAAGCAGGACTATGTAACTATGCCGACTGAATTTTTACACTGCAACATTCGCCACCATAAGCCAGTGGTCGGACCAGACAAACCCCTGAGTGCACTGAATTAGAAACAGTGTGTTTGATTTCTTATGAATTCTGCTTTCTATTTGCAAGAGTAAGAATGTGTAATTTCTTCTCTCTAAATTTATATTGTCTCACTTTAAATGTGTGGTTTGTACTGTATTAGCTGGTCATTGTGTAAAACTGGACCAATAGTGATCCTAGGTGGAGCCCCAAGCCAGAGGCCTCTCCATATTTGCATTTTGATCGTTTCTGTGCAGAGGGAGAAAGACTGGGTGCTTTTAACCCTGTCTCAGCAATTAGGGTCGGGTTACTGACCATTTCATGAAGAAAACCATATTGGACGACATTCTGACTATTTTACATTTCTTAAAATGTGCCTGGGGCGATCTACATGTAGAAGTAAATGAAAATCTGAAAAAGCAGCAGATACAGTGAGGGATTAGTGCAGTAATCCAAGTTGACAGCAAGTACAATGAGAGGAGTGCAGCATAATGTCTGTGCATGACTCTACAGAGGAGTCTTATCTCTACAAGGTCATCCAAGGACAACAGAAATACAGTGACAGACACTAAAGTACATTGATAAAGCACAGTAACGCTGCATTTGCATGGCAGCTTCAAAAAGTATGGATTTATTGTCATAACTCTATGCTCTCTCATTCTGGCACATGAGCAGAGGTGCTAATGATGTGGAAAAAAAGGGTAATATTCCTGCTGTAAATCTGGAGCTTGTCAAGACGCGTCATGTGAAGAACGTTGCTTCAGAACAAGAACGCCATCTGCGAGTTCACGGTCAAATCTCCTGTTGAGGAAAAAAATGAGAACCCCCTGAGGCAAATCACTAAAGTTTGGGGGAGACACCTCCTCCTGTTCAGAAAGTAGCAGGTGCCGCCTCAGAGGAAAGTATGATTTTCACCTGAATTATAGTTACTGCACCTTCTCATGTAAAGCCACGATGTTAATGCTGTAACATAGCCAAAAGGTGATTACATATGTCATTACCTAAAGACATTTCTCTGACTTAATCACACTTCATTTAATCACCTGGATTCATCAGAAGGGGTTTGGTCCCATCTTACACCTACAATTTCCACTGGTAATACGTTTTGCAATTACAAGTGTTGATTTGGAGAGCCGTTTGTTCACTTATGGAGCTGATATGGCTTTGTGGCAGATGTTTAGAAATATGTAAGTGGTGTTAATTAACTCTGAAAATTAAAACTCTGCCAAGTGTATAAAATCCGCGACATGTCGATTTTACACACTTGAAGGAAAATTAACACTGACATCCACGGTGTGTGTCAAAGATTAAATGTTCACAAAACACTACATTTCATAGCCATCAGGTCTGTCACTGTAACACGGACAGATTACATTGACCATCTGCCCTGGGTACTAGGCCATATATTAGATTGTGTTGTTATTATTGTACATGACATCAACCACATTGTAGTCCTACTTTAATGTGAACTATTCAAATAAAACATTGCAACAAGTTTTGTCTAAAAATAAATCCAAAAGTTTTGTATTTTTTTCCAGCCTACAACGAAAGATGTAAGTCACGTCTCTATTGGCCAGTCGAACAGCGTGACAGCTTGGCACGGTCAAGCCGTCACTTTTGGAGTGAAAACCTTTGGATTCACAAATTTATTTTACTTGAAATAAATTATCTTTTTGATTGCAGTGTCAATAGTTTTGCTCTCAAATCTATTTTTGATTGCATAGTAAAGACAAAAAAGTTACCTCATACGCCTCACTTACAACAAATTAAATCTGTACAAGAACACAAGATTAAAAAAAAGAAGGTGATGAAAGATGTAACAAAGGAAAAGTAAATGGAATAAGAGGTGGAAAGCAACATGTCTAATCTTTAGATTATACACATGTGCGCTGTGTGTGTGTGCACCGTGAGAAGAGACAGAGCAGACTCATTCTTTCCTCTCGCACTGACTCACTCATCCTGTCATGTCTCGAGGTGTCCTGGCTATTTTCCTGCACTATCTCTACATCACCCTGCATCGGCATGTTCTCAGGTCCTTTAGTGGGAATGATCAATGCACCAGATCATGCAATGAGGTAATGAGAGCTATGCTGCACTGCTCTATGGGATTTTATGGTATTTCTGTGTTGTGTTATCATCTCTTGTAACCATGTGCCCTGTCAATGTCCTGTCATTACGCCCTGGAATCTGGAGCTCAGACGTGGCTCAGACGTCAGTGGGTAGGAAGGCGAATTGAAGATGAATGCATTAAATGGGGTTGAGAGAGTTCAAAGCTTTTAACTGGTTTGAGTGGATGAGCCTCCAAGGAAATAACAAGCCCCAAGAGCCTGAGATGTAGAAGACACTGACTCACCTTTGGTCCAGGGAGGCCTTCTCCTATTGGTCCTCTCTCTCCTTGGACTCCCTGTGGTCCTTGAGGCCCCTGAGAAAGATAAAACAATGTAAATGACCACTGGTGGAACATGAAAAATGACCTCTTTAATAACTGACTGCTCTCTAAACCTCTTCACCAAACAGAGATAGTTTGATCACAGCTTAGCAAGCACTCCAAAAGGGAAAGCTGGAAAGGTGTACAGTAGCATCAGTGACTGAGGGCTGCGGCTGAGCCAAGGGTCAATTAAGGCTGCACTACCACCACCTGTAGCCTTGGTGGGTGTGCTGTTTCTTACTCACTAGTGGTCCAGGCTCGCCATGTCCCAGAGGCCCGGGAGGCCCTGTATGCCCCTGGAGACCAACATCACCCTGTGGAGTAAGACAGAGAGACGAGTGTACAAACAGGGTGAGACGCAGGTGCATTATTATGTTCTCATGACTTCATTTTCCAAAACAATAAGCTGGCAGACTTCACCTTAGGTCCTGGCAGGCCAATCCCTGTTTCCCCTTGGATTCCAGGTGGCCCAGGAAGTCCCCTTTCCCCCTATAAAAAGGCAGGCAGATACAGACACAGATGCACAAACACGCTGATTTGTTTGTCTGATTCTTTGGTCCAAGGCTTCATTTTAACGTAATTAGACATCTAGAGAGATGTTCAGGTTTTCAGATGACCAAAACCAGTGAGCAACTATTTCGTCCAGTTTCTCCAACTCCACACTTACACACACTGTCCTTTCTAACTCTACGATGTAGCTTTTTTTAAGGGGGTTTAGACATGTACTATGGGGTCCCCTCATTCCTTCAGTCAACACTTTATTGGTAAAGAATGCAATTATTCACTCAGGAGCTGTAAATCACAGCCGTGGTGTGCAGCAAGAGGGCATACAAGAGGCGTGAGGAGGGCGTGGAAATGTTAGAAGGTGCATACCGGCTCTTTTTTTCCCTCTCCCTTGCCCTTTCAGGCAAGTCAGGACAATGTTTAAAGCCAGACATTAGTCTGCCATTCAGGTGATATAGGATGACAGCCAGACAATCAGCATGAACATTCTTCCAAAATAATTAAGGAGGGAGCACTCAGTGGGGAGTGTGGGCTCATGGAAGAATTGGCAGCTATAACACAGGAGAGGGGGCTTAAAATATAGGAACAGACAAATAGGCTGACAAGGTAATAACAGATGAGGTACTTCAAGGCAGGGTTCGAATGTTCCAGTGGTGATGGATCATAACTCACACATGTATGGTCAGCCAATCGGTGTGATCAGTTTGTGGCCTACAGCATCTGTGATGATGTTATTGCTATGACAAAATGATCTAATCTAAACACGTTTTAAATGTCACCTTCATGACCGTAATGTTATTATGAGAGACACACTCAGGAACAGAAGGAGCACTATAATATCACATGTGTTTCCCACTTTCTATTCTTCCACACACAGTAACATATTTCATTTTTCACCTCCGCCGCTCCACAGGTGATAAGGTTATTCATTATCTTTGTGCTGATGAATTTTCTGACATTGACCCCCCCCCCCCCCCCCCCCTCTCGTACAGCTATGAAAGAGACATAACTGAAACCAGACTGGAAAAGAGTTTTAAGCCTCCAACAAAAAAAGCTGTGTCCTTCAGATATGCATCTGGTTTTGGAGAGGAAAAGGCCAGTCTTTGGTACAAAGTGAATTCACTGAAGTGTTCACTAGAGGGAGGAGAAAGTTAGATTTACTACTTTCTTAGTTTCTGTTTGTACTTTAACACATCTCAGATTTCAGAGGGCTGGTCCAAGCATGTAAAAAAGCGATCTCAAATGCATCAAGACTGAGGAATACTTACTTTTCTGCCCATTACACCTTCAGGCCCGATATCGCCAGGTGGACCAGGCAAACCCTGAATCATAAATAAGTGAGAGGGTTACACTTTGGGCATTACAAAGTAGCCGTCATTATCAAGGATCAGCGGCTGTCCAATCATAGCTTAGCAACCATAATCATGCATGACCAGTGACACTGTGGATTTCTCTACATATTGTCGCAGTGTGCATGGGGCTGTAGTATACTAGCATGCCTGTCTAATTAGTCTACTACTACTAAGCTAATATGCTAGTGCTCCTATATCAGACATAACTTGATTTTAAAATGCATATGTACCATGTTTGAATGGGTAACTGCAGCAACATTCACTAAGGATGCCATGAGGCTTAGTAACGGTTTATTGGATTTTTTAATAAAATGAACAGCAGAGTTCACCTGAAGTCCACGATTTCCCCTTTGGCCAATGGTACCTTCAGGGCCCTAGAAAAGAATAGGAGTTGCTTGAAATTCATAATCAAGGTGTTCATCTTAAATGGGTTGTCAGATTTAATAATGTTATAGTGAATTAAAATATAGGTTTAAAAGGAAATGGAGAACCAACTTTAATTAGTGGCTACCATGAAATAACTTTACATGTCTTTAGAAAGGTCCCTAATTTATATTTTATTCAGAATAAAATCACTTCTGGCAGATTTCCTTGACTGCATTGCGGAAGCAATGACAAAATAAAATTGCAACAGAAACTTATACTTGAACTTGGTTTCCTGTTTTTACAACATTAAGCAGCAACATACTCTGTCTCCCTTAATTCCAGGTGTGCCACACTCCCCTCTCTCTCCCTGTAAGAGAAGAAAATTAGGTTTAGCACAGCATCATTTTGCATAATTTCAGGCTTATCATCAAACCCTGTGGCTTTCCCATATCAAGTTTATGACACAGTGCAATTTCCAAGGAAACAATCTATCTTGAAATAATGGGTTTTAATATCCTGGCCAGGAGTTGGTTTGCAACAACTTATGATGACATGGGATTTACATAATTAAATTCCTGCAAAAGAAAAGTAACTAGAGATACTTGCAGACAGGGTTTACATTAAACACAGATGAAAAAAGGATAACAAAATGCAGACTTTTCTGTGTATGTTTCCTTTCAAGGCACTTTATCAGGTCTGGAAAACATGATTCTCCAGACTCTCTTGCTGTACAAGTGTGGGAACCCGATACTTTGACAAACCATGGGCGCATATTGTGAGGCTCGACTGTGGAATCCATACAATACCTTCTCTCCTTTGTATCCAGCTTTTCCCTGTGTGTACAAAACAGTGTTGTTAAGTCAGGAGGAGACAGGCAACAACCAAAACAGTGCCACGCACAGACCACCGAGAAAGACGTGTCTCTATTCCTTTTACAGCAATGATTTATGTTGAAAATGAAACAAATTATTTTTATACTGTACTTGTCAATCTTGACTTAATCTTAACTTGATTTAAGACCTTCAGCTCACCTCTGCTCCTTCCCGACCCGGAAGTCCACTGAGCCCAGTCGCACCCTAAGGCAAAGATTGATTTTAGCTTAACCCTCATGGTAGTAGCTTTGTATTATGTTGTTGTTTGGTGGAAACAAAAAGGAACAACTGATAGTTAAATGAGTGGGCAGCACCTTCAGTCCTTTTAAGCCGGGGATTCCATCTTCTCCAGGACGCCCCTTCTTGCCCTGTAGACAAAGTCACTGAAGCACCATTGGCAAGAAAAAACTTTTCATATAGAGCAGGTCAAGAGAATTGTTAATCTACTGAATAGAAACAATCCATAATAATTTTTTAGTGATCCTTACACAGCTGAATGTAGATTGCATTTAATACCTCCACCTCAGTATTCGGCCTGGCTAATGGTGAAAGGACAAATGTAATGTCCCATCTAGTCTTATTCTACAGGAGATCACAAAAAAAACTACTAGAAACTGCAATTGTGCCAAACATTAAAAGAAAAGTGACATTTGTTTGCTTGCCAAGAGTTAGATTAACTCAGCAAGAGGAGGAACAAACATATTCATGTTTCTAATATTAAATAAACAAGATATAATATGTGTTGGTAGATGGATTTGTTTACTAGCCAGGCTAGCTGTTTTCCCCATTTCTAGTTTTTTTATGCTAAGCAAAGTAAACTGGTTTCTGGCTCTAACTCCATATATAACCTTAAAGTTTGACAATGATTTTTTTTGCCCCCCAGGAAATACTTTAGCATGATCATAGCTGTAAATCTGAATTGTAGCTGTTTGTCCATGGGTTACTTTCATGTAATGACAGCAGATGGAAAAGTTTCCCACTTATTAGCTGCTTTATGTTCTGCATTATGCATTCAAAAACTCAACTTGTTGAACTATACAGGCCATGACTCTCCGAGGCAGCACGTTTGAAGTGCATCATGGCCAAAGGGCATCGAGTCTGGGAATTGATGAGCAGGAGGGGACTTCAAGAGGGACCCACCCGAACAACTGTCTGGCTCTTCTCTCGCGTTTGCATGCGTGTGTGCATGTCCATATCTTTAAAGTATCTGTCTGTCTGTAGGGCTCTGTCTGCACACACTGCTTCTGTCAGTGTGCGCCTGCTGCCCGTGATGTGAAACAGCTTTTGTTCGGAGCATTAGGTTTAACGGGGTAATTACTCTGTTCTCATCCTGTGAAAATATATCAAAGCAAAACCACTACGTCTAATTGTGGCTGACCCTCTGTGTGTAATAAAAGGAGTGTTCACATCACGACATGGCTTTGGCAGGCAAAGAAAGTAATGTATGTAACATTGTATCCACGGAGTACGTGTCCTCAGACAATCCCAAGTGGTTGGGTTCATTTGACAGGCTGATTTCCCATGTAAATATCTGTTTAGGCCTGTTCTCAATAAAGTGTAAGAGGAATGTAAGGCATTTACTTTACTCTCACTGCTGCAGGGAAACAGCAAAACCACACAATCTACTAAACCTCCCCCAAAACCCTACAATTATGTAGCCTTTTAGCATCAAGGGTGCTGTTGTCAGCTGGGTCGTTCTCTTCAAAAGGAGACGGTTTGGACGTAATTGTCTTTTAGAAGCAGCAGAAAAATACATGTGGTTGATGAGGAGAGATTTGATCTTCTTCTATGTAGCAGAGGAGGGCCAATGTAGAACCCCAAAATATTCAATATTAAACACGTGAAAAAGACATTATGAAATAAATAAATTCTAGTGCAATTTGCATTTTGAAATCTCCAGTGAAATTAGAATGAAGTCCTATAAAACTCTGCTATTATGAAATATAAGATATATATAAATAGAAGAATGATGAATACTTTAATCTTGAACATTTTTGGGCTCCATAAGTAAATGCTGGGTAGGAAGAATACTTACAGGGGCGCCGCCGGGTCCTCTTTCGCCCTTTTCACATGCACACTTACTCTTGGTCAGAGGACACTTCAAACACAGGAAAAGAAAATTCAGACGGGCCATATGAAATCACACAAATCAAGAAATGTGCGGAAAGACCGCAGTCTGGAGACTTACCCCTTCATCCGCCAGCGCTGTCTGTGAAACAAGAAACACAAGAATGTCAAGATGTTGTCACATTTATTCCATATGGTTAAATTATGCCCCATCAGCAGACACTTATTTTCATGAAAGAGATGTGAGGAAAACAGTCAGTGAGCCAAGTTCAAAATAAGCCTTTGATGAAGCCTTTGATTTGGGTCTGAAAGTTCCATAGCAGGATTGCACTGGAGCACCCACAGACACCCACACCTGCTACTCAAACACCCAATTAAACCTGTTCACTGCTGGTCTGGATTCAGTTTGTCAAGTGGCCTTCGACCTCGTCCACCTGATTCTGCGAGTGGACTCCTGCATTTCCCCTTGTAACAGACACCAGAACCACCTTTTTACACCCCATGGTTTGCTTTACTCTTCAAAGCTGACCGCTTTCTGTACACACGGGGGAACAACCCAAATTCCACCGAGACTAAACACAAACCACATGCACTGATCAGTAAAATAGCCTCACTAAGCATCCGGGGGACGGTTCCGTGCAGGGTGGGAGGGGTGTCTGAATACGGCAGAGACAGTCCGTCCATTCTTAGACGATGGAGCGATGCAGTCCGATGCTGGCACTGAAGATGAAAGATTGTTCCTCAGCTGACACAAAGGCACATGCTTATGGCATACAGATGCTGCCTATTCAGGGCAATGAGAAAGTGTGGTTGTGGACCGGCTGCTGCTGGGTTCTTGCATGCCAGCAGAATGCAGGCTGTCAGGTTCAATGCTCTAGGAGTCTCAGCGCTTGCTTTCTCTACCATTTTCCCTTATCATGTTTGGATGTGTACCACCTGTATCAACATTAAGCCTGAGTTTGAAGTAGTGTTTGTGGAACTGGTTGAATGATGTAGCGTGCATACACGATCTTGCTGGGTTCCTGTTCTTACTGCACCCGATTTTCCCACAAATAGTTTTAATGTGGAGCATATGTTTCAGCCAGCAGACTGGTTGTGTCTGCAGGATGTTGCTGTGCAGCACATGTTCTAATTATCTTCATGGAAATTCATTGCCAGTTTATGAAAGCAACCCCAATCAGTCACGTCAGGATAAACTATTGGAAATAGAGACAAACTTTGCCGTAGTTAAGGCTGAAAAAGATTTTTTTAAACATTTGTTTCAGCCAACTGCTGATGTGAATATAAGATTAAATTTCATCCTACAGTGATGATTTACGTGATGGCTGCAGACCTGTTACTATGGCAGCAGGTAGCAGGTGTACATCAGGGATCCAGTAAACCAAGAAATCAAAGCAGTGGGTGGTGTCAAAGACAGCACAGGAAAGTGCTTACTGGGTGCATGGAGAAGTAAGACACTAACATTTGATTTATTTGGCTGTCTGTGTAATAGCTTATGAAGCTTCCACCTGTCTTAACTGCCCCCGTGGGAATAAGTAATTATCAAACATACATGTAATTTCACAAAAAGTGCCAAAGACATTTGGGAATGTAAGAGCAAGAAAAGTGACTAAATGATTATATGATCACTGAAAATGGATTCAAAGCGTTGTCTTTGAGGAATCTGCACATCCTTGAAAATGTTTTTTATAAATCAGAGAGGTCTCTGTTGCTGAAATGTACATTAATGAAAACCTTCCATTAATTGAAAGGAATCTAATCACACAAGCTGAAATAAAGTTTAACAGCGGCTCAAGTAGGGAAGAGGCATCACCTCAGCAGACTGACTCATGTCATCATGCGACAATATGTTATTAGTCTATAGTTAGTTAGTCTGTTAACAGTAGCCATGTCCGGCTGCTGGTCACAACACCCCAAGTAAGGCTGCAGAACCCCAGAGTGTAGTGAATTAAACAAAGGTGAGTTTTACTGCTTATAAAATTTGACTTTTGATGAAGAGTAAAAAAACAAACATAACTAAAAAGATGACTATGAATTGACTTTGAGTTCCTATTTTTAACACTTATACTTCTGCATGCAATCTGACACAAATCAAAATAGGCTTATTTTTCTACTCACAATCTCCTTGATGACTTTATCCACAATGCTGCTGTCCTGCAGGTTGTGAAGGTAGCGTGAGGCTGGGGAGTTAGCAATGAGCCGCAGCTGAGCTACATTGGCGGGCTCGTTGGCTTCAGGTGTGATGCCTATGGTGAAGAAGCGGACGCCCTGGTTCTTAGCATCAGCCACAGCTGAAAATATGTCTGGGTTCCTGGGGTGCGAGATGCCATCATAGAGCAGAATGGCCACCTTGATGCTGCTGGCACTCGACTCCTCCAGGTAAATGCGGGTGAGATTGGTGATGGCGTAGGTGGTGTAGGTACCATGACCGATGTACACGATGGGAGAAATTCGGGCCTTAAAGTCGTCAGGGCCCCTCCACTGTTTGAAGGTCTGCTCTATGATGACATGGCTGCTGTACTGGAGGAGGGCTGCACGGGAGCTGAGCCCCCGGCCCGTCTGCAGCCGGAGGCCCTGCAGCCGGTCCATCACGTCTGATGCAAAGCGCTTCTCCTGGGCATGGTTGTCCTTGGCGCTCTCTGAGCTATCGATCAGAAAGGCTAACTCCAAACTGCAATCTTCATCGATGAGTGCTGAAATGGAAGAGGAATTAGCCATTTATTAACTATGTGATAAGATATCCATTCAAGAATTCAACAAAAAGAAATACAAGAAGACACTGTTAAAATATGAAGCTGGAGCCAGCAGGTTAGGTTAGTTTAGACTACAGATTGGGGAAACAGAAAGTCTGGCTCTGTCTAAAGGAAATGAAATCTACTTAGTAACATCTCTACAGCTCACTAATTGTCACTTTATGTCTCTTTTGTTTAACTCCTACACTTCCTGCAGTCTCTGCTGGTTGCCTCAAGGTGATGACAAGACTCAGCAAAGTCACTGCTGCTAACCAAGAAATAATCATAACTTATTACTCTCTGCAAAACCACAACTTTTCAAAATAAAGACGTAAAAGAGGAACATGGAAATTAATGAGCTTTAAAGGTGCTTGGAGGTGAAGTTTTATACTTTTGGACAGGCTAGCTGTTTCTCCCTGTTTCCACTCTTTATGTTAAGCTAACATAAACTAATAATGGCACTTTTCCATTACACAGTTTTAGCTCTACTCGCCTGGACTCGGTTTGGTTGGTTTCCATTACAGTAGCTTACCACCTCAGAGTGGGTGGGGTCGTCATAGCAAGGCGGCCCGAAACTCCAGCGGCGTAATTTGTATGCGACACAAACACAACCGAGGACATGGAGCGTTTGGGTCGGTGTTAAAAATGGCGGGTTTGAGTTGCGCTCATGACTCACCCAGTGACGTCACTCCCTGGCCAATCAGTGGCCTGCAGTCTGTTGACGTCACAAAATAGTACCTGGTACCAGGTACTATCACGCAGTGGCTTCGTATTTAGTGCACAGGCATGAGAGTGATATCAATCTTCTCATCAAGCTCTCAGCAAAGCAGTCCGAGCAATGCCAGTACATTTTGGCCTTTCATTATTGGACAGTAGCTTTGGCTGCATAACAAACTACCAGTTAACTGCACGTGATGTATGTTTAAGGTATTTTCTGTTGCCAAGTTGGTTGGTTGTTTTTCCAGCAACACACATCTCCATCATATATACTTTCGTATCCAGTCAAATATTAACACCCAAGTGATCACAGCCAAATAGATGTCATGAGTCAAGGAGAACTTTTTATCTATGGAGTATTGAGAAGGAGTAAAGGTGATTTATTGACTATTTAGGATCTATAGGCTGATGCCTATATGATAGTATGATAAGTTCATGAATGTGACTATAATTTTGAAGAAGAAATAAAAGTAACTCAACTTGCTGCACCAACCTTCAGCAATGGAAGGAGGTCACAGATCTAATATAGGCTGAGGATAAATCACATTAATCTTCACAGAAATATGTCACAGAGAGAATGTGCCTGGGGAAACAGGATTCTCAGCGAATAAAACATTTGGGTAACAGAGCACTGAACGGTCACACAGGAGATGGATGGCTCCGAGAAACCTAAGAGATATGATCAATCCAAGTGGATTGCATCCTCCAGCGATGTCCTTGTTGAGTATCATGTTCTATTTTTTCACCTGTGGCAGCACCGTTTTTCTGGTGATGAAAAAAGCGAAACAAGTGCCACCTGCACAAATTCCACACCACTTTTCAAAGAAAGAGCATCAGTGGAAAAAAAAACAGCCCCCACAGATGACTGAAAGAGATGACTTTAGACTTACATTTGGCATTTTGTGGTATGGAATTGGATGGATATATTTTGCTCTTCTTCTTGGTGGTCACCACCTCTTCTTCATAGTCTTCTTCATAGTCCTGTGCCAAAAGACCTTGAAGTCCCCACAGTAACAGGAGCAAGTGCAGTGAGGGGACCATGACCTCCCTGAGAAATGAAGAGAAGACAGAGATAGATAGATAATGAAAAAGGACACATCCTCACATTTTGATACCCTCCAAACAACCTGCACGCACTCAGAGGACAAGCTTTAACAAGCATGCATGTTTGACACTGGGGCATCCGGCATGCACAACTCACAATGTTGCTGAGTTAGGTCTCCAATGAGTTCAGCTAAGCTCTAGAAAGCTCTCCTGGCAGTGTAGATATTCAGAAAAAGTGCAAATAGGGAAAAAAGGTTCTTCATTCAAAGTTAGTTTGGGTCCATGTCCTGAGCATCAGTTTGAGTGTCCTCCTCTGTCTCTTAGCTGAGAGTCTGCAGGTCCAGTGAGCACCTTCTAGTCACAGCAGCAGCAGTGTGTTGCCAAAAGTTTACACTGTATTCTGGCTCTCATGAGACTCAAATTCGAGCCATTCTAAGCTTGCAATAAATGAAGGGAAGTCCAGCCCTTTTTAAGCTCACTCACTCCCATTTTCAGGGGGTTGGGAGGGGTGGTGGCAGAGACTGAGGAGTGACTGCAACCCCCCCACCCCCACCCCACCCTTTGTAGTAGCGTAATTTTTACTTTGTTTGCCATGCTATTCAAAACAGGAGCAGACGGAAAGCCCCAGAGAATAATAGCGATTTGTCTTTTTCAACATAGCTGGTTTTATCAACTGTCAGTGTGCTGTGTGGTAGCTACCACTGAGGACATCATGGTCATGCCCTTCATTTCAGGAGAGTTAGGGGGGTTATAATAACAGGAAATTCACATTTTACACATTTTTGAGGGTGATTCTAATGTTTCTAACAAAATCTACTACTACTACTTATTGGCAACAAATTTAACAACTTAAAGCATGATTATATGTCTTCCTCTTACAAATGGAACGCTGAAGTCATGAGAAATAAAACACATCCCACAAATCAATATAATGATTTGACCAGTAGCTTAACCAATGTTAGCTAACTTAGGTATAGGCATTGCAGTTGAGTACTGATACTTTTACACTGTGTTTTACTTTTATATTCACTTTTATACTGTTGTTGTCAACAGTGGTGTTGCTTAGCAAAAGTTACATAGTGTTGCGTTCAAGGAAAAGAATTCAGTATACTTTCGCATGCATCTACCAACCTTGCAGGGTGGTAGAATTTACAGGAAATATAATTGAATTGTTAAATGTAGGCTATAATATATGTTTTAAAAAGTTAGCTAGTCAGATTTTTCTTAGGTGGGTGGCGTTTTGCTTGGAGAATTTCTAAGGGCTTATGTTTTTGCAGGAAAAATGCCAGTTTTATTAAAACCAGCAATAGCTGATTTTTTTGGCTTCTTGGGGGCAGAAATAATTAGGTATGAACACAAAGTGAATCTGGGTTCAGGAATTTGCAAAGAGTCGCTTATTTACACATCCAGCACAGAGAAAGATGAGCATTCATTTGGTCTTCAGCTGCAATCAGTCTGTGTGCCTATTGATGCAGATAGTGTACAGTGGGTTTTTGATTTTTTCTTTTTCTGCTGAAAACAGGTCCCTGCTGCGACAAAAAATGGCTCTATGAGATAAAAATAATAAAGTTATAGACCATAAAACCAAAACAATGAGCTGAAAGGAGCTATAAAGCATCATCAAGACAAGAGGAACTGTAGAGTTATGTGACAATTCTCACTACATTACTTACTGTACATACAGTACAACTCAGAATACACACACTCATTTAATCCATTGTTGTTCTAAAAATATCTAATATAACCGCTTTAAAATATGTTTGATTTATGTTTTCTTTAACTTTGCCTCCTGAGGCCTCGCCCACGGAACAATCCTGAGAGCTGGAAAGGTTTGAATAAATGTTGGATAAATGTAAACCTTCAGGCAACAAACCTTGCAATAGCATCATGCCAAGATTCACCTGTGAAAACACCCAGTCGAGTCATCTGTTAGCCTTTCTCTTGGCATGTTTTACTGTAAACAGATATTTCCACAAGTCAGACAAAAAGCAAGTTAGTGAAGAATTCATTCATGTTGTTCAGATATCATCAAAAGGGGTGAGATCTACCTAATATGCATTTCTTGAATATTCTATACACTCCAAGTCTACATTCAAACTGTCTGTTTCCTTGCTTGGTCTTTTCAAAGCCGGATGTGAAAGGCTATAACTGCACTTCTTCAGATTCAGTCCAGCCTTTATTGAAACCTGGTGCATGTCATTTTCAACACCAGAGAAGCGTCTCATAACTCCTCAGTCTTACTATAACTCCTATGTAGTCCTGGATCAGAGGAGTCTTAACATCCCATGAGACTGTCTGCAACCATAAAAGCTGGAACTTGAATCACATAACTCTGCAACAGGGATGACGGCGTGCGTTTTTATTGCCTA
Organism: Pempheris klunzingeri; assembly: GCF_042242105.1. Taxonomy (NCBI): domain Eukaryota; kingdom Metazoa; phylum Chordata; class Actinopteri; order Acropomatiformes; family Pempheridae; genus Pempheris; species Pempheris klunzingeri. Next base: position 8,135,084 of record NC_092035.1, on the reverse strand, counting down.
CTGTATTACTGAAAGCGAGGAAAGGTGAGCTGTCACTCAAGAATGCTCCCCCTGAAAGATAGACCTCCGTAAATCTGGTTCAGCTCCCTTTGCTTCATGTGGAGAGCTGATTAAGCAAAGCGAGAATTTATGAGAATCATATTTGTCGTTTTAATATTTTGTGGGTTTGGAGGTGAGAAACAGCTGATGCTGATGTCTGACCTTATAGTTTTAAAGGTGCACCTTTACATGAAAGAATTAAATTTTTATAGCTTAGACTTGTTTTGTTGCATAATACACAATATAAGGGAAAACTAGAGCACAGCATGGTGCTGCATTTCAATATAAATACCTTATACAAACAGAAAACCACAGAATTTTCAGTTATGCTATGTTGACAGATGCAAATCCACATGCATTTAAAAAAAACAGTTAGTTTAGGTCTCACTTTCTTGATTTTTCTCACAGCAGGAATTCTGAAATAATGAGTCCATATGTTCACTATGCTGCATTTAAAGTGTGCATTAACTTTGCTTGGAGAGGTTTCGCAAAAGAAGACCCATCGGTGTGTGTAAACTTCCCTGCAATTAGGTGACATCAGTGAGCACATGGGAATAAATGAATAAAGATGGTCCTGCCTAAAATAGCACACATACAGCAGATATGGGCACAATTAAAGGGCATAAATAAAAACGCAGGGCATGGGATTTCTCATTTGATTCCACACAACTGAATTTTAATGAGTGAGTTTCTTTGGAAAAGGTGTGTGGCATGATGAGAAGAAGAACAAAACAAAAGTGAGCTTTTCTTTTATGATACTGTGGGAGCCACCACTTAGTGTTTTGATATCTCCTACACCTCCAGCTATCTTTCCTGTGACATTTCGTTTAACCACTGCTTTTATAAGATAATGCACGTTCACTCAACATATAGTTACGGCTCCTGGGAGAGGACGACTGACATCTGTTGATCGTTTATGACTGAATGACAACTCAAATGTAAGAGCGGCAAAACGGATGTGCTTGTCCCAACAAGTTTTAATACCATTCTGATCTGAAGGAGCTGACAGCTACACCTCAGACCAATATGAAATAATCCTTATTGTGTAACTGTCATGGTGTAGGCTACCGAAGGAGTGTGTTACTGGTTACTGGACCAGAAACATTCAGATGTAAATCCCATATTAAAAGTATAAATGACTTTCAAACATGTTCTGTTTGTCTTAAATGGCATGCATGTTTTGTACATAACAAGACTAAGAGTCTACTCTATAGTCTACTATATAGCTATTTACTATAAGATCCATGCCATGTACACTTTCTGCAAACAATCCCACACAATGCATTTTATAGATATAATGTTGTGCATCGAGTCCTCGATGGGAATGTTCGGAAAGTATTTGACAAATGAAAATCTATGATGCTGCTATATGAAAAGTAGTGCATACCAAATGTCATGGCAACTCAAATGACAAATATCAACTTCATGGTGGCGCAAAAGTTAGGGAAAGCTCAAAGGTTCGTCCTCTGGAAACCACAAATGTCTGAATGAGATCTCAGGACAAGCCATCTGAGAGTTGTTGAGATATTTCAGTCTAGACCAATGATTGACCATTGCTACACTTCCTGGAGCCGTGCTGTTAGCAAGGCGAAGAGGACCAAGATAATAAAAAGGATTTTACGAACTTCACCAGTGTGGTGCTGTAAGCTACCATCTGCTTCAATCGATCACTACGACGCACTCTCATCACCTTTGAGGTCTTTGGTGAAAAAACAACAACAAAAAAAGAAAATTGTTTCCTCACAAGCACAGCATGGAACATGTCTGCAGAAGGTGAAAGGTCGCCTGCTGTCAGACTGTCCCAAGTATGAAGAAGGGGAGGTTTTATGAGACCCGGCAGACAATACACAGGTGTGGCATTCATTTGAGATGTTTGAATAAAGGTTATTGTTTTGGATTCAAATACAGAACCACTCCACAGAACTCCCTAGTGGGCCAACAAACTTCTCTAATGACAGGAGAAGCAGACCTGTTTAAACATTGGCATCTGCTGCACTGGATCCTGTTGAGGAACATGCCCATTCCTGCATCACCTGGCCTCTCACTCTGATATGAACTCATTCAGCCTTATCACTGTAGCTACAGTAACCGCAGCACAAGCGCAATTGTTCCAAACACATGGAAACTTTTGGGGGAATATTGCCAAGTGCATCAATATTGTTCCCATAGCTATAATTTCACAATCGTCATTAAGTGACATTAAAGATGCTGACAATTCATGTCAACTTCTACGCGTGCCTGTAATACTGCAACAACACAAACCTCAAATTCCTGGCAGCACAAACTATTCTCAACCATCACTCATCAGACTTCACTTTGGGGCATCCACACGATGCTTTATTCAAATATGTGCTATGTTTTCACAGACAAATACAGACTAGTAGAGATGTATCTATGCCTGCAGAGAGTCAGATAGCATGTGGGTAGGAGGAGTGATGCCAAGACTGGTTCAATCATTTACTGTAATATCCAAAGCATCAGTGGGTGTCTGCTAAAACAAAGGAAAGCCAAAGGAATACCAAGGCTTTATCTGATATCTTACAAATGTTGAACTTGAACTTGAATTTGGGAGACTACTGGGCAGAACAGTGTGCTGATAAGAACAAAGAATATGTACTATAATGCAGACTGCATCACTCATACATATACACAACAGGAGCAAACCACTGAATGTGCCAGAGAACACTGTACATGTTTAACATTATACTTTAAACTGAGGATAAGACACAAAGACGATTTAAGCCTTCTACAATGAAAAACCATTTGTCAAACACACACACATGCACACACACTTGTACACTAACATACACATGCACAAAGCTAGCTTCTAAACATTCTGTCTCTTTTGGTGCAGTGGCGCCCTCTAGTGTAGATATGGTGGACTCACCATCTCTAGGAAATTAGGAATTAAAATTCTTGCTCAAGAAAAATTATGGAACATGTCCTTCAGGTTTTGAATTAAAAGTGCTAGTTCACTTCTCTGTCTGAGAAGTTTAGAGGGAAAATCACTATGTAGTGGAGCTGTTAACAACTCTGGACATCTGAATCTGACCTCTGAAAAGCACAAACTGCTTTTTGTAAGACATCAAAAGTCAAAAAGGTTATACTTCAACAATCTGCTGTGTTTTAAAAGTTGCCCCTGATGTGAAGTAAATTCATCATTCAAAACTCTCAACTGCAAACTTCTGTTAAACTTCAGATGAGCTCATATTCTAGCAGTAAGCAAGGGACTAATTTCCACTGAGGATGCACTGGGCATGCACAGCGCTCATTCTAATTAATACAGACAGTATTATGCAGAAAGTATTTGGTATGTAAGGAAACTTAAAAGTAGTTTCAGTTAATATAATATTCTGAAAGTTGCCATTATGTGAAATGAAAAATTCACTTTGGTACTTTAGGTTTATTGCTCTGATAATACTTTTGTACTTCATAGGGAAAACTGAATGAATGGAGTATATTTATAGTATGTGACTACTTTGACTTGAGGTAAATAATCGGAATGTGTCCACCACTGTAAACAAGTAAGACTAAAGAACAAAATTTGGTTTTTTTTCCGATTGCCCAACAGTAATGAATAAATTATTCTATTGTATACTTTGTAATTGTCCTAAATTTCACTTTAAAAGCCAGAAGTAGAAGAACGAGTCAGATCCAGTACTTGAGTAACAGTGGTAACACCTCACTGTAAAAATACTCTGTAACTAAGCAAAGGTGTGCATTGAAATTTTGAATTGAGCAAATACATAGAAGTAGATTATCAGTAAAACATACTTCTAAAATCATAAACAGTGTGTAGAATTGCCCATTACAGAGCATTATGTCATTTTACATATTGTATTGTTGTAACTTGTTGAGGTGGAGCTGATTATAACTACTTTATATGACTGTTGTGCAGCTTGAATTTTAAAAAGGCGACATATTTTGCAGGTGATTATATGTTTTGTATGTAACATCTTAAACTACAAAATGACTACTTACAGCTCCCCAAAAAAATATAGCGCCGTAAACTGCAAAACAGGGACTACAGACATGCACAACAAATGTCAGGGGTGCAGCAGAACACCACTACTTGACATGGGACATTGTGTACCAATGGGACAGTAACACCACTGGAGTGCCTAAACCAAGCGCTCCAGTCCAGATCAACATTAACTGAAGGACTGACTTAGATTATGGCATATTTTAGTGTACCCTTTTGTCCAGACTGTCATTCAGCAGTCACATTTACTGTCAAAAGGCCCAGCTCTGGAGGGCAGAATGTCAGCTGGATGTGCTGAACATCTGCGCATGCTCAGCACAGGCTTTTTACGTTGCACGCATGCGCAGTTCGCCTCAGCGGCCATTCATTATAAAGCCACAAGTTCCTCCGTCTCTTTCCACCTTCAGCCATTTTGACAATGTTAGGAGCTGTGGGACGCTGCTGCACCGGGGCTCTGCAGGCTCTTAAGCCTGGGGTCCAGCCCCTGAAGGCTCTGGTTGGATCCCCAGCCGTCCTTTCACGTAAGTCCTGCATTTGTGGTGCTTTTGAGCGAGATCGTACTAAAATAAAGACATGTTTACGCGTCTGTCAGAGAAGGGCAGAACGATGCTAACGTTAGCCATTGCTAGCAACACGCTGGCTGCCCTGCCGGCGGCTTAGCAGGCCTTACCATTAAAATGTCAAGTTTGAAATCTTTGAAAGCTGTTATGAATTGTTCTCGGGTACACATGTGCATATATGCTCCTACTAACAAATACCATGTATCAGAAGAGGACTCTGCTGTGTTTTTCTTGTGCTAGCAGCAATGACCTTTGTAATGACATGAGGCTGCTAAGTTAGCATTACAAGTTGCGTTTCAGCAAGGTCTGGTTAGTAGATTAGCAAGGTTAGTCGACGCCGTCTGCAGCGTTTAAAGTTAGCCACTCAAGCATTAATTTAAACATTAAAAGCATGCAGATTATGCAGAGCTATAAGCCTACACACTGTTGAATGACCTGCGTCTGTCACTGGCTCCAACATTAGCAGAGTTAGCTACGATAGTTCATTCATCTGTCCAATAAACGGTGTTTAGTCGAGGAAATGGCTCATTAGTTTGTACTGATCAATATTTCTTTATTTCAGACGAGTTAATCCATTGTTTTGCAAGAGACGTCACTCAGTTATTCACATTGTTTTATAAGCTGATTAGTAATTTGGCAGTAACTTGACATTGAGCCGGACACGCAGATGTCTGGCCTCTCTGTCTGGTGCTTTCCAGCGGGCTCGGTGTCTTATTGGAGAAACATCTCTACAATCAACTCAACAAGGTCGTGACTGCCGCACACATGAATGTCACTGAGCCTAAATACTCCCGCTGTCTGCATTACTTTACAGGCAGAGACTATGTCGCACCTGCCGCCGCCGCTGCTGTCGCCACCGGGCGCATTGTGGCCGTCATCGGTGCCGTCGTCGATGTCCAGTTCGACGAGGGCCTCCCTCCCATCCTCAACGCCCTGGAAGTGTCCGACCGTGAGTCCAGGCTAGTCCTGGAGGTGGCTCAGCATCTTGGTGAGCAGCTGGGATTATAACCGTGAGGCCTGTTCCTGTAGGAGCAGACAGATAACATGAGGAGTAGTGTGGACTGTAAATGTAAACCTTGTTTTTCCTGTGTAGGGGAGAACACAGTGCGTACCATTGCTATGGATGGTACTGAAGGTTTAGTCCGTGGGCAGAAAGTTCTGGACACCGGTGCCCCCATCAGAATCCCAGTGGGTCCCGAAACCCTCGGCAGGATTATGAATGTCATCGGGGAGCCCATCGACGAGAGGGGTCCCATCACCACTAAGCAGTGAGTGCACCCTGAAAATGATAAAATAAGTGAATTACTATGTACCGAATACCATAATAAACAAAATGTCTGTCAGAAGGACTGCATACAGCATGAAGATTTAATAAATGTTGAGCTGCAAAGTTTTGTGTTTCTCCAAAAGTCTCTGATAAACTGTCATTGTTTCCCCACAGGACTGCACCCATTCATGCTGAGGCTCCTGAATTCACTGACATGAGCGTGGAGCAGGAAATTCTGGTGACTGGTATTAAGGTGGTGGACCTGCTGGCCCCCTATGCAAAGGGAGGAAAGATCGGTATGTGTTAAAACATAGCCGTTTGCTCATAACTGGGATCTCAGTCAAAGTATTGAATGATACTAATTCTACATGTATGGTCACAGGTCTGTTCGGCGGTGCTGGTGTAGGCAAGACTGTATTGATCATGGAGCTGATCAACAACGTGGCCAAGGCTCATGGTGGTTACTCTGTGTTTGCTGGCGTGGGAGAGCGTACCCGTGAGGGAAACGACTTGTACCATGAAATGATTGAGTCTGGTGTCATCAACCTGAAGGACACCACCTCCAAGGTGAGGACTGTGGGGAAGCCTCAACAAGAAAATGAAAGGTGGCTTGGTAGCAACCACTTAGCCATGTTCCAACTCTTGTCCATGCTAGGTGGCGCTGGTGTACGGACAGATGAACGAGCCCCCCGGTGCTCGTGCCAGAGTGGCTCTGACTGGACTGACTGTCGCAGAGTACTTCCGTGATCAGGAGGGTCAGGATGTGCTGCTCTTCATCGACAACATCTTCCGCTTCACACAGGCTGGCTCTGAGGTCTGTAAAACTTCAGTCACAGGGAAAGGAAGTGTTTCCTTAAATGTCACGAGGATGAAAATGCTGAAAGTCACGCTTGTTACTGATTAATTTTCCCCCTCAGGTGTCTGCCCTGCTGGGTCGTATCCCCTCTGCTGTGGGTTACCAGCCCACTCTGGCCACTGACATGGGTACCATGCAGGAGAGGATCACCACCACCAAGAAAGGTTCAATCACATCTGTGCAGGTAAATGGGATACAAATGACAATTGGTAACTGTAGTGCCATTGTGCTAATTGCAATTTTTGGTTTCTTGACACATGGTAGCCCAAAGGGGGAAGTTGCTACCATTTAAAGAGAACTCTTCCTTTCTGTCCACCAGGCCATTTATGTGCCCGCTGATGATTTGACTGACCCTGCCCCTGCCACCACCTTCGCTCACTTGGACGCCACCACTGTGTTGTCCCGTGCCATCGCTGAGCTGGGTATCTACCCCGCTGTCGACCCCCTGGATTCAACCTCCCGTATCATGGACCCCAACATTGTCGGAGCTGAGCACTATGATGTCGCTCGTGGTGTGCAGAAAATCCTTCAGGTTTGGGACTTGATTATCACTACTTCAAATCTGTATTTTCAGGATGGGACTATCGGACATTATCAGGCTAACCAGTTTACTTTCCTCTTGTAGGACTACAAATCCCTGCAGGATATCATTGCCATCCTGGGTATGGATGAGTTGTCTGAGGAGGATAAACTGACTGTGGCCCGCGCCCGCAAGATCCAGCGTTTCCTGTCCCAGCCCTTCCAGGTGGCCGAGGTCTTCACTGGCCATATGGGGAAGCTGGTGCCCCTCAAGGAAACCATCAAGGGCTTCAAGAGCATCCTTGGTGGTAAGTGTAGCAGATCACAGATGTGTCTTTCTCAATATTTCACTTGCTCACATTTTTCTGGAGTGTGCTTATGCCCTCACCTGCTAATATTGCCTTGTATCTGTTTCTTGTAGGCGAGTACGATCCTCTGCCCGAGCAGGCCTTCTACATGGTCGGCCCCATCGAGGAAGTCGTTCAGAAGGCAGAGAAGCTGGCTGAGGAGCACTCGTAAACATCTGAAATCTAACTGTTGTGGGGAGAAGGGGAGAAACAAGGAGAGGAGGTTCTGTGGTTAGGAGCACTTGGTTTGTAAAACATGTCAAAATTCAAATGTACCTGTCGTCATCCTGAAAGTTCTATTTAACGTTTCCAATGAAAGATGGAATAAAAACCTGTCTTTACACAAACAGCTTGTCAACTGTATATTTCCTTTAAGCTTTAATAGTTCCTGTTTAGAATCTTGTTCCTAATGAGGGAGTTTAATGAAATGGCTGTCCTCATCCACAATGACCACAAGATGGCAGTCTTGAGCAATGTTGAGCTGAACTGTGTTGTAGTTTGTAACACTCAAATAAAAGGTGGACAAACAAATGGATGAGTGTTTGTTTCAACTTTAAGGGGAACTTGAACTCTATCTGGACCTAGATTATAGAAGCAATGGTAAAGAAATTAAACATGTAGATGTTATGGTCCTCATGAGGTGAAAGCAGACTTGTTTTCAAATATCCATATTTCCTGAATAGCACTGCATTACAAGTACGTCCTTATTTGAGTGATCACAAGGTGGAATGAAATGTTAATTTTGCAGGGTTCATGGTCAAGCGTGACAGAAACCCTATGAATAGTCTCCAGCTATCACATCGTTCTCAGCAGTAAATGACAAATCCTAATGGTTAACGTGACCTGGACTCACACAGACTGCTTAACCTGGATAGATGCATCAACTAAAACAAATTCATTGAGGTTTTTGACAGATGTCCTTGTATGAAACCATGAGTTTCCTAGCCGCTGTAGTAAGCAGAAGTGAATTAACTTTAGATTTACTATTGTGCATTTCAGGCAGGGGTGGATCTCCAGAGGGATCACAGAAACTACCAGTGTTCTGCTCCACATGTACTTTGTAATCAAACTGCTTTTTTATTGCTCTTCCTTCACCAATCACACATGGTGATTGTCAAGGCTAAGATAAGTCTGAGCTCTGCCAATAGATAAGGTGGCCTTGAAAATGCCTGAAACTACTGGTGAGCAAAACCCACCTATGCAGCATAGTGCGACGGCTTCTGCTGCCTGTTTGCTTTGCTGTCTGAGTTCTGTCACTGAGGCTGCACACCTGTGGAGATCAGTCAGCAGCACAGGACACACGTGTGCCCGCTGTGCCCCGTGCACAGTAAAGGACTGAGCAGCAGAAGGGCTAGGTGGCAGAGGGGGCAGTTTCTTTTGCTTGTTTTTACAGAACATCCATGAAACACATTCACTCATCTTCTCTTTACACTATGACTCTACAGATTCCTCCTGTTTGGTTGTTTTGATTGTTTTTTATTGTAAATAGATTACTGTTATTACCTGTGTGTGTCAGAGCTGGCCAGTAGTAATAGAAGCCTAATATTATACAAACAGACAAAGTACTTCTTTAAATTGTGCTGTTTATGGCAGAGTTGTTGGCAACACAAAAGTACAAGGGAATTAGACTTTAGTCTGAAATAATGGACACACGGTTAAGCCTGTGTTTGAATTGCATTAAATGTGCACACATGAATACAACAACTGTACAAGTTACTGCATCTGCCTGGCAATGGGGATGCTTTGTTTTCCCATGATGTAGTCAGAGACACAGGTCGGCATGTACGACAGCGGCAGCCAGAAAAACTTGGCGTCCCAGCCTGGGGAGTAGCGTGTGCGGGGCCGGACAGCAGCCACAGCGTGCTCCATACAGCTGACCACCTTCATCAGATCTCCGTCGCTGATCTTGCTGACTTCGTTCATTATTACATCCAACGCTAAGGGGAGGATGGAGAGGAATGTGTGAATTGATGCATTTAGAACCAAGAAACAAACAGAAAAAAAGATGATCCAGACGTACCCTTTTGCACATATTCAGGTCCGTAGTCATCTTTGACATCCTGGGGCAGTCTGGCCCACAAATCGTTGACGTTTTTGCTCAGGATCGTGACGTCAGTCACATTTGTTTTGAAGAAGCCTGGCTCAATGCAGAGGACTTTGACATCAAAAGCTGCCATATTCAACCTGAGCAGGACATTTCACTGTATCAGTGCTTATGTGCAAACAAAGAAATCTCTGAAAAGAATGACGTGCTGACACTGACTGTGAGTTAATGTTTCACCTGAGGCTGTCATTAAAGGCCTCCACGCCATATTTAGAGACGGTGTATGGGCCTCCCGTCACACTGATCCTCCCAAATACACTGGCTACATTGACCACTCTTCCCCTGGCCTTCTTAATGAGCGGCAGGACGCTCAGGGTCACTGCGATCACTCCATTCAGGTTCACTTCCAGCATTGACTTGTAGTCATCAATAGTCAGCCAATCACATGGGGCGGTGGGAACGGACACGCCAGCATTGTTCACTAGAGCCCACAAGCCTTGAGGGATCACACAGGACAGTCAAAATCATTTTGAGCACTTTGTAGTGGTGATACTGAGCAGGTTTAGTATTTACAATGGGAGTGTGAACAGGTGTTTGGTCATCAGAGTATTGGACTAATTAACAGTTTGACTTGATTATGTTGCCAAAGTTCAAAGTTTTTAAAGATGTATGCTGATGATGTCTGTACAAAACATAATGGTTAATAATCCACTAGTTTCTGAACTATCTAACTGTAAACCAACAAAAGCAGACAGAGGTGACACTCCAGACTCACCACGCTGCCCCACTTTGTCCTTGATCATTGCAGCAACTTTGGCAACGCTCTCCTTGGACCTGACGTCTAGGTGTGTCGTGGTCAGGTTGCTGGAGCACGCCTTCTTCAGACCTTCCTCTCCCTTCTCGGTGAAACATGCGGCGATCACTCTGAACCCCTGCTTGTCCAGGTGGCGGGCCAGGAGGTTGCCAAAGCCGGTGTCGCAGCCCGTGATGAACACATACTTGCTGCCCTTGTCGGGGACCCTGGGCAGCTCCCTGACCCAGCGGTACACGTAGTAGAGAACCACCAGCCCCAGGAGGTACAGATACATGACTGTGGGATCAAACAGGGCAAAGTGTCACTTCTACTCAACATCAGGGGTGGGAAATAGCTCAGTACCTTGACTCAAATACTGTCCTTAGTACAATTTTGACACTTTCCCTTTTCTGCTACTGCATATCCCTACTCCTCTACATTTTAGAGGGAATATTCTTTTTACTCACTGCATCTGACACGTAATGATACTGCAGGTCTACACAGTAGCACTCCTAGTATTTAAAACTGGCTCCACACTGATGAGCTACAGCATTAAAAAGTATTAGTGATTAAAAGAAAAGAATATAATAATAATCTAACACTGTAAAAGGAGCCATTCTCCATACTGAATACTTTTGATACCACTTCACTGCTAATAACACTTACTACTTTTACTTGAGTTACATTATTGAGGACTCTTAGTGGTGACGGAGTATGTTCAGACAGTGGTATTTCTGCCTTTACATGAGTAAAGGGTCTGAGCAGGTATGTGGCAATACAATGTGTTATGTAAGGGTAAGAGGCAGTAATATCATAGGTGAGTAATGAGCATTTTCCTTCCAGTAAAAGTACATTTGCTTGGTAATATACCCTACAAATACCCTAACTTTTAGTATGTAAAAGTTTACAAAGTTTAAAATAGAAATGACATTTCATGTAAATATGGTTTACTCGCTGCCTGTTGATGTCATATTGCACAATGAGAGCAAACAGACAAGTTAGTGAAGGCAACTGATTTCAAAGGTCTCTGACACGATGAGACCAGGATAAGGAGCCCACGGACTCATTCCAACTAACTTTACATTCAAGTATATGAGCAACAGCAGTGGGAGCTGAGTCCACTGTAGTTAGATCAGGACAAACCTTCCTTGTTCCTCCCTGTGGCGCTGATCCCGAGCTATGATAGGAAACATCAAATCAACAGAAGACATTACGAAAGTAAAATGGCTGTGTTTAATAAGGTGTTCATTACCTTACTGGCTAAATATCCGCGCAATATCCCTTTACAATGGATGGTGCAGATCTCGACCCTGCTGTGCAGAAGTCTCCCTTGACTGTCAGCAGCGTGCATCGGGCCGTTTTATATCAGCAGGAACGTTTGAACACGACAAAGTAACGCGACCCCGTGACGGCCCAGTGGCGCCCCCCAGCGGTGCCCGAATATATGACAGTATATGTTGTTGGAAACTTATGGGCCAAGTCAATCATGGCTGTATGACATGAATGCATATAACTGTACTGTATGCTGAGCAAATACAATGGAAGATGAACTATAAAATCACTCAGTTTGATATTATCAATTATTTATGTGTTAACATTTTAATGTTTGGTCCAGTTAGAGCAGCGTCAGAGTACTTTTAGTAAAGTCACACTGTTAAATCTAGCTGTGAGTCATAGTTTGCATCTCATCAGTTTGAGGTGAAATATGATTTTCAGACTAATAGCAACTGCAGATGCATTTATAGTGGAGTACCAAGTACAATATGTCCCTCTTACATTTAGTGAAGTGTGTGGGTATATAAAGCATACACAAGTATAATTAAAGCTGCAAGCAGCGTTGAAGGGCCCTCCCACTTTCATGCACCTCGGGGTGTGAGCTGGCTGCGTCCTGTTGCCGGACACTGACCTTTCCATGCGTCTCAGGTTTTTGACAGTGCATGAAGGAGTTGCATGTCACTTCCTGTGTCCCCTATGTGGTGCTACAGAGCAGACTGGGACTCTTATTAAGCACGACAAGTTTGAAACAGATTGGATAATGTACCGTTTGGTGCCTAATAATAATAATGATTTGGTAAAGTACAATAAGGACACTTTGGACTTTTATATTTGTACAAACACATGAATGAGATAAATTTAATACTACTTACATATCTTATATGAAATGTATTGTTGGGTTTGGATTTCCAACTCCATTCTGAGTGTTTTGTATGTTAAATGATTTAAAAAGGGTTAAAGCTCTATGTCTTCATACATTTCATCATCTATTTAGTTTTGTTTATGAGGATGGACAAACTTTGAGTTCTTTCATGATGAGGAAAAAGTTAAACCTCCGTCCACTGATGTGACAGACAGCAAAGTATAAGTTCTCAGTGTGCCAGTCATTAACAGGTGGCTCCAAATATGGTGTGCTTGTTATGGGTTTTCCTTTTTTTTTTTACTTTTGTGTTTGAAGTTTATTCTTATTCTTTTGGAGCTGTGTGTAACAAAAGCAATTTCCCCCCTGCTGATTATTAAAGGAATTCTGATTCTGATTCTGATTCTGATTGTTCAAATACCCCAAGCTATGCTCACATTTTTGAAAAAAATCACTGATTAATGACTCATGTGACGACAACGACATGGTGCATCCATTTAAATCTGCAAAAACGTCTGCCAGTGATTTGAGTCCTTGTCTGCTGGCCCCTTTTGTGCCAGTAAACTCCAACACCACAAATCTACTCCCCCCTGCTTCTCCTGCTGATAGCCCTATTACCATACAACAAATGCAGCACCCAGCTCTGCAGGGACAAGTGGCTCAAACCACCGGGGTCAAAATCATTCTGTTTCACTGGCAAATACAGCAAGAGGTGAAGAGAGTTGTAGGAGCTTCCCCTGAGCTGCTGACCACGCAAGATGGAGATGGTGACACGTATGTATTAGTAAACAAAGTCGCCAATTTAAACCAGTCATTCCTGGCAGGGGTATTAAAGACTGAACACTAGTTAGCAAGCAAAGAGGTTGAAATGGACAACTAAAAGTGGCTGACATAGTCAAATAATGAAACAGCTCAAACTAATGGATAAACAGTCTGAAGTCATTTGCATGTGGACATAATCTAACTGTGTCATTTCTTTTCAAACTGCCAGATTTCTCCACAGAGCCGTGGCTCAGGGCAGACGGGCTCTGGCTCATGTGCTTGCTGCAAAAATGGCCAGATGAGGCTCCCTGGACAGAAAAGAGCACAACAGGCAGGTACACACACTTCACACTGTTTTTATTTATCCCACATGAACAGTGCTAACACATATCTCTGAATGACTCATTAAGAGTAAAGATGTATAAAGGTATGATAAATGAAAAGAGAAAACAGTGAAAAAGAGAAAACGAGTGGAGGAACATTGATCAATAGTTACTCCTACAGGACACAAGGGGTGCTGTCTACTCAAAAATGCAAAACACCTGAACCCAAACTTCTACCTGCTTTGGGAGGGGGAGGGGCTCACTTTCATGTCAGAGTCTCCAAAACACCAGAAAAGTCTCCAATAACACCAACTGATTTATTGATTACATGTAAGGCACAGACAGGTTATATTCTCTGCTCTTGAATGACCTGCCTCAGGACGTCTGCTTCACCTTTCTATCTCTCTTTTATGTCCATCCATCATCCATCTATTATCTATATAGAAACAACAAATAAAACCCAGCAAGTTTTACATAAATGTTTGGGGGAGTAATCACAATCACATGAGAGAGAGCAGAGCAGCATGGTGGAGCAGTGGTTAGCACTGTTACCTCACAGCAAGAAGGTCCAAGGTTTGAATCCCAGTTCATGTGTGTTTTTTTTTTATATGACAAAGTTTGGTGTAGAAATCAGCCTTACAATCCAGGCAGCATGCCCGTGTATGGTCTCCAATAAACAGCTTCAACCAGCCTTTGAATTCAGGGTTTGATTCCCACTCCTTTTGCTTTGGGCAGCATGGTGGTGCTGTGGTTAGTGCGGTTGCCTCACAGCAAGAAGGTTTCAGGTTCAGTTCCTGGTTTCGAACCTGGAATCTTTCTGTTTGCATGTTCTCCCCATGCTAGTGTGGATTCTCTCCGGCATCTTGAAGGATTTAAAGGTTAAAATAACCGTAATTCTGGTTGGTGTAGTTTGTCTGCTTGGACAGGCATGGAGCCTATTAGGTACATCATTAAAATTAAAATAACACTTTTGCTGTTGGGTTTAGGACAATTGTGCAAATTACTCATTTTAGGCCTCTTAATGTGTGTGCCAAGTTTGGTGAGGTTTGAATCATACCGAGCCATTTTACAGCAACCTCCAGTTTCATGGAAGGAATCCCAGCTGACTTCAGGCGAGAGGCAGAGTCACCCTGAACTGGTCACCAGCCAATCACAGGGCCACATACAGAGACAGACAAACGGGCAATTTAGAGTCACCAATTAACCCAGCTTGCATGTCTTTTGGATTGTGGGAGGAAGCCGGAGAGAACCTACGCAAGCATGGGGAGAACATGCAAACAGAAAAAATCCAAGTTCAAAATTAGGAATTGAACCTGAAACCTTCTTGTTGTGAGGCACCTGTGCTAATCACTGCACCACCATTCTGCCAACAAGAAATGACAGTAAAAAAGAGAAAACGAGTGGAGGAACATTGATCAATAGTTACTCCTACAGGACACAAGGGGTGCTGTCTACTCAAAAATGCAAAACACCTGAACCCAAACTTCTACCTGCTTTGGGAGGGGGAGGGGCTCACGGCAGCACCTGCTGCTAGTTAGTTAGTTAGTGATTAATGAGCGATACGTGCTTTCATGTCAGAGTCTCCAAAACACCAGAAAAGTCTCCAATAACACCAACTGATTTATTGATTACATGTAAGGCACAGACAGGTTATATTCTCTGCTCTTGAATGACCTGCCTCAGGACGTCTGCTTCACCTTTCTATCTGTCTTTTATGTCCATCCATCATCCATCTATTGTCTATATAGAAACAACAAATAAAACCCAGCAAGTTTTACATAAATGTTTGGGGGAGTAATCACAATCACATGAGAGAGAGAAGGGCAGCATGGTGGAGCAGTGGTTAGCACTGTTACCTCACAGCAAGAAGGTCCAAGGTTTGAATCCCAGTTGATGTGTCTTTTTTTTTAATATGACAAAGTTTGGTGTAGAAATCAGCCTTACAATCCAGGCAGCATGCCTGTGTATGGTCTCCAATAAACGGCTTCAACCAGCCTTTGAATTCAGGGTTTGATTCCCACTCCTTTTGCTTTGGGCAGCATGGTGGTGCTGTGGTTAGTGTGGTTGCCTCTCAGCAAGAAGGTTTCAGGTTCAGTTCCTGGTTTTGAACCTGGAATCTTTCTGTTTGCATGTTCTCCCCATGCTAGTGTGGGTTCTCTCCGGCATCTTGAAGGATTTAAAGGTTAAAATAACCGTAATTCTAGTCGGTGTAGTTTGTCTGCTTGGACAGGCATGGAGCCTATTAGGTACATCATTAAAATTAAAATAACACATACAGAGACAGACAAATGAGCAATTTAGAGTCACCAATTAACCCAGCTTGCATGTCTTTTGGATTGTGGGAGGAAGCCGGAGAGAACCTACGCTAGCATGGGGAGAACATGCAAAACAGGATTTGAACCTGGAACCTTCTTGCTGGGAGACAACTGTGCTAACCACTGCACCACCATGCTGCCACTAAGAGAAAACAGTGAAAAAGAGAAAAACGAGTGGAGGAACATTGATAAATAGTTACTCCTACAGGACACAAGGGGTGCTGTCTACTCAAAAATGCAAAACACCTGAACCCAAACTTCTACCTGCTTTGGGAGGGGGAGGGGCTCACTTTCATGTCAGAGTCTCCAAAACACCAGAAAAGTCTCCAATAACACCAACTGATTTATTGATTACATGTAAGGCACAGACAGGTTATATTCTCTGCTCTTGAATGACCTGCCTCAGGACGTCTGCTTCACCTTTCTATCTGTCTTTTATGTCCATCCATCATCCATCTATTATCTATATAGAAACAACAAATAAAACCCAGCAAGTTTTACATAAATGTTTGGGGGAGTAATCACAATCACATGAAAGAGAGCAGGGCAGCATGGTGGAGCAGTGGTTAGCACTGTTACCTCACAGCAAGAAGGTCCCAGGTTCCAATCTCACTTCATGTGTTTTTTTTTATAGCACAAAGTTTGGCGTAGAAATCAGCTTTACAATCCAGGCAGCATGCCCGTGTATGGTTTCCAATAAACGTCTTCAACCAGCCTTTGAATTCAGGGTTTGATTCCCACTCCTTTTGCTTTGGGCAGCATGGTGGTGCTGTGGTTAACACGGCTGTCTCACAGCAAAAAGGTTTCAGGTTCAATTCCAGTTTTTGAACCTGGAATCTTTCTGTTTGCATGTTCTCCCCCATTGCATGTTCAACCAGCCTTTGAATTCAGGGTTTGATTCCCACTCCTTTCTCTATCTTTGAGTGAACAGTTTAGACATGATGAGCTGACAGAGCAGCATGGTGGTGCAGTGGTTAGCACTGTTGCCTCACAGCAAGAAGGTTCCAGGTTTGAACCTGGAATCTTTCTGTGTAGTTTTGCATGCTAGTGTGGGTTCTCTCCAGGTACTCTGGCTTCCTCCCACAATCCAAAAGACATGCAAACTGGGTTAATTGGTGACTCTAAATTATCTGTAGGTGTGAGTGTGAGAGTGAGTGTTTGTCTGTTTGTCTGGCCCTGTGATATGCTGGCGACCAGTTCAGGGTGACCTCGCCTCTCGCCCAAAGTCATCTGGGATTGGCTCCAGCTTCCCTTGCGACCCTGACGGATAAGCGGTATAATGGATGGATGGACATGGAATAAAAAAACCTCAGCCATTTAGCAGTGTTCACTGGACTTTAAGCACCTTCCACTGGTCCAAAATGTGTGAAACCGCTGGTTCAATGGAGAGCCAACGTGTGGCACACACCTTGGTTGTTTGTAAGGGTTTCTCCCCACAGTTGATGCTCTCATATAAGGCTTTGTAGGCCTCCCTGTGCTTTGGAGACACTGAAAACTTGTTTTAAGTCTCCTGCACCAAGTACTCCACACTACGGGGGATGGTAAAGTACCTCATCACAACCCCCAGGTACTTAGAAGACACTTCCATCTGTGGACTCATCGAGGAGGCTGAAACGCTGGTCACCCACATCTGCAACCAACTTTTTGAGAAAGTCTGGTGCTAGAACACCATTAATCATTTCCGTGCACTTTGTCCTGTGCATTTTGAAGTGCGGAGCAGCAGAGGAGTCTGAGAAAGCACCTTCACTATGACTGCATGGGTGGCTGTGGCTCAGTGGTAGAGTAAGTCGTCTCTCAGTCATGACGGTTGGGGGTTCGATCCCCAGCTCCTCTGAGTCAACATGGCAGCATGGAACAGTGTTCAGCAATAGCTAATGCTGTGGTGGCATTAGTCAGTGTTTTTCCTCATTAATGGCAGCTTGCTTTGGGTGGAACTGTTGTAAGGTTTTGTCTTTTCAGTATGTTTTTGAGTTGACATGTTTTTTTATATGCTGTGGTTAGCACGGTTGCTTCACAGCAAGAAGGTTTCAGGTTCGAATCCTGGTTTGAACCTGGAATCTTTCTGTCTGCATGTTCTCCCCATGCTAGTGTGGGTTCTCTCCGGCTTCCTCCCACAATCCAAAAGACATGCAAGCTGGGTTCATTGGTGACTTTAAATTGCCCGTTTGTCTGTCTCTGTATGTGGCTAGATTAGCTTATGTCACAGAGAGGCACACACACAGTGGACGAGGTGAGTTAGTGACTGAGGCTGTGTGGCTCAAATGCAATGATTTATTTTAGTGTGACAGCGAAGAAACATACAGGCGGTTCTGCGCGTGCGCGATTCATGAGCAGCGTGCATGCGGAGTGGAGTGGCTCTCCTCGGTCCTCTCTGCGGCTGCGCGAGGCTGCTGTGAGAGCTTTGGGAGGGGGAGGGGCTAACGGTCACACCTGCTGCTGAGGACAGTGACTGCAGTGATACCTGCTTTCACTTTAGAGTCTCTAAAACACCAGAAAAGTCTCCAATAACACCACAAAAAGTTGCCAAGATGATTTGGAAAGTCGCCAGATTTAACGAGAAAGTCGCCAAGTTGGCAACACTGGAAATGACGTCAGGACACTTCCGCAGCAGCAGAGGACGTCGGAGCCTGAGCGGATTGTTGGCACGTTTTTTGCAGCTCGTTTTTCTGCTTCAAAAATATGTTTGGAGGAGGAGAAGAAAACTGGAAAACTACCGGAGGAAAACATGAGGAAAACATCATGAAGACGCGGAGTTAGCTTTGGTTAATGAGGTCAGTCTGAGGCCGAATGGCCGAATACAAACACAAACAGAACAAACACATGGTGGTAACAAGCTAGCTAATTAGCTAACGCTAGCTAATTAGCTAACGCTTGCTAACCATGCTAACGTTAGCTAATTAGCTAACGCTAGCTAACCATGCTAATGTGAACAGCTTTGACATTTTAATAATAATAATCCATTATTGATGCCCATGGGGGAAATTCAGGTGTTGCAACAGCCCAATGTATAACATTAAAGTCCAAAATTAAAAAGTGCAATAGAAAAACACATTAAAAAGAAAGTGTCAATTTATGACAGTGACATCATATTTAATTAGCAGCAGGTGTGAGAATAGTGCAGCTGTGAAGGCCTGATGTGTTGCTGTATGGTATAATAATATAATATGGAATGGATAAATATGTGCAAGTACAGTGCTACCATCAACCATAACTACTGGTATGGTAATAATAATAATAATATACTATATGAAAATAATAATTAATAATAAAATGTATGTGGACGATGATAATGATGGTCTCAGCACTGCTTTTGTCTCACTATTGGACTCAATTGGCTTCTCCTAGAGTGTAAATGAACCCACTCACTGTTTTAGCCACACTATTGACCTTGTTTTGGCTGATAGTGTTGAAATTGAAATTCCACATAACTCTATTCTATCGGACCATTACCTGATAACATTTGATTTCTTGTTACTAGACTATGCACTATATGACAGAGAGGTCCTCACTAGATGCTTATCTGATAGTGCTGTTGCCAAATTTAAGGAGGTGATTCCTTCAGTATTTCAGCCAGTGTGTTCCTGTGCTATGGATGACCGCTATGCTAATCTTAGCCCCTCCCAAATTGGTTATCTGGTTGAAAGTGCTGCAGGCTCACTGCGAATGACACAAGACTCTATCGCCCCTCTAAAAAAGAAGATAATTAAAGAAAAGAGACAAGCTCCCTGGTGTAATTCCCAGACATGTGAGCTTAAGCAATATTCGTGGAAACTTGAAAGGATATGGCGTGCCACCAATTTTAAAGACTCCCGTTTAATCTGGCAAGATAGTCTTAAAACCTATAGAAAGGCCCTCTGTAATGCCAGAGCCGCCTACTATTCCTCATTAATAGAAGAAAATAAAAGCAACCCTAGATTTCTGTTCAGCACAATAGCCAGGCTGTCAAAGAACTGCCTTTTCCTTCAATGTAATATTGCTAAAATCCGGCCCATCTTGTCTATGAATGATGCAGTAAAATGAGTCCATGCATTTGTCACTTCTATTGCAACTTGTTATTATCAGGCTGCCCCAATAAATTGTTAAAGACTCTCCAGCTGGTCCAGAACGTCCTGCAGGTTCCTGTGGATCCTGGTCCTGGTCCTGGTCCTGCTGCTGTGGTTCTCTGGTTCCTGTGGATCCTGGTCCTGATTCTCCTGCTGTGGTTCTCTGGCTTCATGAATCACTGCTGCGGATCGTCGGCCACTCGTCATATTTTTCAATATTAACATACTGCTAATTTATTAGTCACACTCCTATTGTTAGTGCTGTAGTAGCTGTTAGTATGATGGTTGCTGTTTGTCTTGTCTCTCTCTCTCTCTGTCTCTCTCTTTTTCCTCCCTCTCTCTCTCTCTCTCTCTCCACCCAACACGGACCCTGACAGAAGCTGCACACACTGAGCCTGGGTCTGTTCCTGTTAAAGGGGAGTTCTTCCTGCCTCTGATGCTCAATATAATATCTGATGCTGCTCATGTGGGGATTCTTGAAAGAGTTCGGTTTTAGACCTGCTCTTTATGTAAAGCGTATTGAGATAATGCTGTTATGAATTGGCGCTCTATGAATAAAGATTGATTGATTGATTGATTGATTGATGAGCCGCTGACTGAATGAGCTGCCACAGCTCATCATGGAGGGGGTGAGGGGGGGTTTTCAGGATGACTTTGATCTTGTCCTTTGTCCTCCTCTCTGCCACTGTCTTCAGGCTGTCCAGCTCCAGTCCAACCACTGAGCTGGCCTTCCTCACCAGCTCGTTCACCTCGTTGGCATCACCAGTCGACCACTGGGACGACTATTCTTCGGCACCGGGACAACGCAGGAGGTCTTCCACAGTCCTGGCACTGTCCTCAGCCTCAGAGAGAGATTGAAGAGGAGCTGCCAGCTGCCCAGCGCTCACTTTCAGCATCCTGGGGTTGATGTTGTCAGGTCCGCTAGCTTTGCTCCTCTTAAGCCTGAAGAGCTCCTGCTGAACCTGGCTGGTGGTGAAGGTGAGGCTGAGTGGGTGTCGATGGGGAGGGGAACACAGTCTTCAGCAGATGTGTGGAGGGTTGTGCTGAACCTATTGAAAAATGAGCTCAGTTGCTAACTCCTGGTCCCCCTGTACTCCAGATGGAGTCACACTGCAGCCAGTCATTTGCTTCATCCCATGATTTGCTCAATCCTCTCCCTGTATTTGTGTTTTGCCTCTCAGCTTCCCGCGTCAACAGAGTGGATGACGTCACTCGCTGTCCTCGCCAGCGCAGATGGGGGGATGAAAACAATGACAGCGATGGCGTGAGAGAACTCCCGTGGCAGATACAGTAGTTTGCAAAAGTATTCAGCCCCCTTGAACTTTTCCACATTTTGTCACGTTACGACCACAAACATAAATATTTTTTATTGGAATTTTATGTGAAAGAGCAACACAAAGTGGCACACAATTGTGAAGTAGAATGAAAATTATAGATGATTTAAATTTTTTTTTACAAATAAAAAACTGAAAAGTGCAGTGTGCAAAAGTATTCAGCCCCCTTTTCTCTGAGTGCCACCAATTGCCTTCAGAAGTTGCCTGATGATTGCTGAGTGATAGAATGTTGACCTAATGACTAAATAGAGTCCACCTGTGTGTAATCTAATCTCAGTACAAATACAACTGTTCTGTGATGGCCTCAGAGGTTTGTTAAGAGAATATTGGGGAGCAAACAGCGTCATGATGAACACGCCAGACAGGTCAGGGATAAAGTAGTGGAGAAGTGGAGAAGTTTAAAGCAGGGTTAGGCCATAAAAAGATTTCCCAAGCTTTGAACATCTCATGGAGCACTGTTCAATCTGTAATCTGGAAATGGAAATTGTATGGCACAACCTGGATCTGAACCTACCAAGACACGGCCGTCCACCTAAACTTACAGGCCGAACAAGGAGAGCACTGATGAGAGATGCAGCCAAAGCCATTGTTAAAAGAAAACCATAAGAAGTCCCGTTTGCAGTTTGCCAGAAGCCATGTGGGAGACACAGCAAACGTGGAAGAAGGTGCTCTGGTCAGATGAGAACAGCTTTGACATTTTAAAAATAATAATCCATTATTGATCCCCATGGGTGAAATTCAGGTGTTGCAACAACCCAATGTATAACATTAAAGTACAAAATTAAAAAGCGCAATAGAAACACACATTAAAAAGAAAGTGTCAATTTATGACAGTGACGTCATATTTAATTAGCAGCAGGTGTGAGAATAGTGCAGCTGTGAAGGCCTGATGTGTTGCTGTATGGTATAATAATATAATATGGAATGGATAAATATGTGCAAGTACAGTGCTACCATCAACCATAACTACTGGTATGGTAATAATAATAATATAATATATGACAATAGTATTGTTCCAGTAACAACCATATTAATGAGAGTTCAATATGACATAATAATAAAGTTTACAACAATGATGATAATGCTAAGATATAATAGTATGGTTGATAGGTAGAATGTTACGTGCATATTCAGTCAGTCCAGAGGTGCAAGAGGTGGGGGATCAGTGAGTGGTGTTTGTTGGGGGGGACTATCTGGTTGAAAGTGCTGCAGGCTCACTGCGAATGACACGAGACTCTATCGCCCCTCTAAAAAAAGAAGATAATTAAAGAAAAGAGACAAGCTCCCTGGTATAAGTCTCAGACACGCGAGCTTAAGCAATATTCGTGGAAACTTGAAAGGATATGGCGTGCCACCAATTTTAAAGACTCCCGTTTAATCTGGCAAGATAGTCTTAAAACCTATAGAAAGGCCCTCTGTAATGCCAGAGCCGCCTACTATTCCTCATTAATAGAAGAAAATAAAAGCAACCCTAGATTTCTGTTCAGCACAATAGCCAGGCTGACAAAGAACTGCCTTTTCCTTCAATGTAATATTGCTAAAATCCGGCCCATCTTGTCTATGAATGATGCAGTAAAATTAGTCCATGCATTTGTCACTTCGATTGCAACTCGTTATTATCAGGCTGCCCCAATAAGTCGTTAAAGATTCTCCAGCTGGTCCAGAACGCTGCTGCTCGTGTTCTGACGACAACTAAGAGAAGAGACCATCTTTCTCCTGTACTGGCTTCTCTTCATTGGCTTCCAGTAAAATCTAGAATAGAGTTTAAAATCCTTCTCCTCACCTACAAGGTTCTTAATGTTCAGGCTCCATCATATCTTAAAGAGCTCATCGTACCGTACTACCCCACTAGAGCACTGTGCTCCCAGAACACAGGCCTACTGGTGGTTCCCAAAGTCCTCTAAAGTAGTGATGGAGCCAGAGCTCTCAGCTATCAGGCTCCTCTCCTGTGGAACCTCCTTCCAGTTTGGGTTCGGGGGGGGGCAGACACCCTCTCTACATTTTAGACTAAAAACCTTCCTTTTTGATAAGGCTATAGTTTAGTAGTTATGCTGCTTTAGGTTTAGATGCACTGGGCTCCTCTTCCTCTTCATCATTATGTTTCATGTCCGCTTAATGTCTGCCTCTAACTTGGTATCTTCCCCGGAGCCTTTCTGTGCTTTTCTCATCTCTCAGGTTCCTGTGGATCCTGGTCCTGCTGCTGTGGTTCTCTGGTTCCTGTGGATCCTGGTCCTGCTGATGTGGTTCTCTGGTTCCTGTGGATCCTGGTCCTGCTGCTGTGGTTCTCTGGCTTCATGAATTCCTGCTGCGGATCGTCGGCCACTCGTCATGTTATTCAATATTAACATATTGCTAATTTATTAGTCACACTCTCTCTCTCTCTCTCTCTCTCTCTTTCTCTCTCTCTCTCCAACCTCCACCCAACACGGACCCTGACAGAAGCTGCACACACTGAGCCTGGGTCTGTTCCTGTTAAAGGGGAGTTCTTCCTGCCTCTGATGCTCAATATAATATCTGATGCTGCTCATGTGGGGATTCTTGAATCCTTAATGTTGAATTCCTGAATCGTTGGGTCTCTCTCTTATTAAAGAGTTCGGTTCTAGACCTGCTCTTTATGTAAAGCGTATTGAGATAATGCTTTTATGAATTGGCGCTCTATAAATAAAGATTGATTGATTGATTGATGAGCCGCTGACTGAATGAGCTGCCACAGCTCATCATGGAGGGGGTGAGGGGGGGGGGGTTTCAGGATGACCTTGATCTTGTCCTTTGTCCTTCTCTCTGCCACTGTCTCCAGGCTGTCCAGCTCCAGTCCAACCACTGAGCTGGCCTTCCTCACCAGCTCGTTCACCTCGTTGGCATCACCAGTCGACCACTGGGACGACTATTCTTCGCAGGAGGTCTTCCACAGTTCGGGCACTGTCGTCAGCCTCAGAGAGAGATTGAAGAGGAGCTGCCAGCTGCCCAGCGCTCACTTTCAGCATCCTGGGGTTGATGTTGTCAGGTCCGCTAGCTTTGCTCCTCTTAAGCCTGAAGAGCTCCTGCTGAACCTGGCTGGTGGTGAAGGTGAGGCTGAGTGGGTGTCGATGGGGAGGGGAACACAGTCTTCAGCAGATGTGTGGATGGTAGCAGGGGTGTTGGGGGGGGTGGGGGACTTAGACATGGTGTCTGAGCTCACATGGGTGGGGGTTGTGCTGAACCTATTGAAAAATGAGCTCAGTTGCTAACTCCTGGTCCCCCTGTACTCCAGATGGAGTCACACTGCAGCCAGTCATTTGCTTCATCCCATGATTTGCTCAATCCTCTCCCTGTATTTGTGTTTTGCCTCTCAGCTTCCCGCGTCAACAGAGTGGATGACGTCACTCGCTGTCCTCGCCACCGCAGATGGGGGGATGAAAACAATGACAACGATGGCGTGAGAGAACTCCCGTGGCAGATACAGTAGTTTGCAAAAGTATTCAGCCCCCTTGAACTTTTCCACATTTTGTCACGTTACGACCACAAACATAAATATTTTTTATTGGAATTTTATGTGAAAGAGCAACACAAAGTGGCACACAATTGTGAAGTAGAATGAAAATTATACATGATTTAAATTTTTTTTTACAAATAAAAAACTGAAAAGTGCAGTGTGCAAAAGTATTCAGCCCCCTTTTCTCTGAGTGCCACCAATTGCCTTCAGAAGTTGCCTGATGATTGCTGAGTGATAGAATGTTGACCTAATGACTAAATAGAGTCCACCTGTGTGTAATCTAATCTCAGTACAAATACAACTGTTCTGTGATGGCCTCAGAGGTTTGTTAAGAGAATATTGGGGAGCAAACAGCATCATGATGAACACGCCAGACAGGTCAGGGATAAAGTAGTGGAGAAGTGGAGAAGTTTAAAGCAGGGTTAGGCCATAAAAAGATTTCCCAAGCTTTGAACATCTCACGGAGCACTGTTCAATCTATAATCTGGAAATGGAAATTGTATGGCACAACCTGGATCTGAACCTACCAAGACACGGCCGTCCACCTAAACTTACAGGCTGAACAAGGAGAGCACTGATGAGAGATGCAGCCAAGAGGCCCATGGTGACTCTGGACGAACTGCAGAGATCCACAGCTCAGGTGGGGGAATCTGTCCACAGGACAACTATTAGTCGTGCACTGCACAAATCTGCCCTTTATGGAAGAGTGGCAAGAAGAAAGCCATTAAAAGAAAACCATAAGAAGTCCCGTTTGCAGTTTGCCAGAAGCCATGTGGGAGACACAGCAAACGTGGAAGAAGGTGCTCTGGTCAGATGAGACCAAAATTGAACTTTTTGGCCTCAATGCAAAACGCTATGTGTGGCAGAAAACTAACACTGCACATCACTCTGAACAGCATCATGCTCTGGGGGTGCTTCTCTTCAGCAGGGACAGGGAAGATGGATGGAGCCAAATACAGTGCAATCTTGGAAGAAAACCTGTTGGAGTCCACAAAAGACTTGAGACTGGGGCGGAGGTTCACCTTCCAGCAGGACAACGACCCTAAGCATAAAGCCAGGGCTACAATGGAACGGTTTAAAACAAAACATATTCATGTGTTAGAATGGCCCAGTCAAAGTCCAGACCGAAATCCAATCGAGAATCTGTGGCAAGATCTGAAAACTGGCGTTCACAAACGCTCTCCATCTAATCTGACTGAGTTTGAGCTGTTTTGCAAAGAAGAATGGGCAAAAATTTCAGTCTCTCGATGTGCAAAGCTGGTAGAGACATACCCCAAAAGACTTGCAGCTGTAATTGCAGCAAAAGACGGTTCCACAAAGTATTGACTCAGGGGGCTGAATACTCTTGCACACTGTACTTTTTTTATTTGTGAAAAAAAATTAAAGTCATGTATAATTTTCTTTCTACTTCACAATTGTGTGCCACTTTGTGTTGGTCTTTCACATAAAATTCCAATAAAATATTTTTCTGTTTGTGGTTGTAACATGACAAAATGTGGAGAAGTTCAAGGGGGCTGAATACTTTTGCAAGCCACTGTAGTAGGGTCTCATACCCACCGCCACGAGTTCAATGTCCAGGGTGCAGAGACGCTCCTCCACCGCAACATGTCAGGAATTACACCATTTTGAGTTAACAAACTCAGCTAGGCCTCCTCCTCTTTTCTCGCCGCTCTGTTTCCCTCTGTCCGCCCGCACTAGCGAGAAGCCGGCTAGTTCAAGCAGACTGTCTGGAATATTCCCATGCAGCCACGTCTCTGTGAAGCAAAGCAAACTGCACTGGAAGGCAGGAACGGTGTAACTCTCCGGTCTGTCTCCCTCCTCTCCTGTATCTTTGCACCGGCTCTCCATCCACAGCAGGTGTGTCTCCATACGTCCTCTGGTATGTGAGCAGAGGGAACCCTGGCTCCATGACGGTAGCTCAGAAGGTCTTCGCAGGTGTAAATGAGCATCTTTGATGCTAAACAACTGTTTTGTAGCAGCGTTTTAGTTGCTGTTGTTTTTGTCAAAGTATCACACCAAAAGGAAAATAGAAATAAATAAATACAAGGTACGAAATCGAAAAAAGGTGAGGTAGAAAGGAAGCACAACTAGAAGTTTAAAAATGTATCTCAACAATGTAAATGAAAAGGGAAGGAAATGAGAGAAAAGTCATCAGTGCAAATATCCACTTTTTTATTTCATACATCAAATGTGTGCAGCCTTGTTCAACATGAAGGTGATACAGCTCTAACTTCTGATCACTTATTGATTGATTCTTTTTCCTTTCGTGCTTCAGGTTGGCTGGTGTTCACTGCTGAGGAGCCGAGGAAGAGTCTTCAGGTTCGTCCAAATCCTCCTCACTTTTTATTCATCTGACTGCTGACTGTAAACACAACTTGTATAAAATGTAATTGTTGTACGATTTTCTCCCTCTTGCAGATGTGCGGACTGAAGCGACAACACGTTTGAAGAAGAGGAGCGTTCTGCAGCCACTGAGGGAACATGTGCTCTGTGCTGAAGCTCTCAGGTAGGAGATTTGTTCTCAGTGTTACCAGCAGCTCTGTTAAATGCAGATGGAACATTGAAAACACGCAGGATATTTTCAACGTATTGATTTCTTGCTTAAGAAAAAGACTGAATGGCTCAAATGGTTGTGTAGTTTATTTCCTGAGTGCGCTTGCTGCCTGGACCCTCTCCCCATCAGCTGTGTTGTGTGTTTTAAAGCTGAAAAGCCGTCAGTGGAGCAGCGCCATGGTTCACGCCTTGTAGAGCAGCAGCAGCAGCAGCAGCCGGTTGGATGTCCATAGTACCCCGACACCTCAAGCACATTCCCATGAGAGTGGATGAGGAGAGCACCGTGTCCTCCAGCTGGAGTTTGAATGTGAAACTGATGACGTGCAGAACAAGGTGCCTATTTAGGAGACGAGATCAATATTTCAGCTTTTATTTCCAGGTATTTACATCCAGATCTGATACACAACTTGGAATATAGCATTATTTGTAACGGAACACCAAATTTTTAGCTGAGCAAAAGTATTGGAACAGACTTCAAATAGATTAAAGTGATGAACAGGATAACAAACTGTTTCTTTATTATTCTGATTTCTTCCTCGCAGCGTTTCAACTGCTTCACACTTTGAGCTACAGACACCGTTCCAACATCAAACTGTTCAGCTCGTCAGTGCTATGACTTTTCACAATTCTACCTTTTAAACTTTTTAAACTATTTAAACTTTTCTTTAAAATGTAACTTTTTGGGGGAATTTTCAAATTTTCTTCAACTTCCTCCACTTAGAAAGCTTATAGCTTCCTCATACTTTCAGCTAGAAACTTTTAAGTAGGTCACAGCTGTTTCCGCCTAATTTAAAGCTTTTTTGATATCTGACAGTTTTGACGATATCACAGTTTTAGTTTTATGCCGTTCTCCCTCCTCCTCACATTTAATAATGAGCGTATGTGGCGCGGAGAGGAGTGGAAAAATCGCCTGAAACTTTTGTCTTTAACTCTCTCAAGGCCGAACCGTTTCACCCACAGTCGCAATTTATGCATCAAAACGTAGGAAAAATCCTTGCGGACGCAGCGATGTGGCTCACACTGCACAGAAGCGTACGCAGCTCCCGCTATGAGCTTTGGAGCGCCGACCGATTGACTCATTGACTGCCATGTTAAGTGAGAGCTCAAAGCTGAGGAGGGAGGGAGAGACAGACATAGTTTTCTAAGTGCTCCAGAGCTCTTATTTCACAAGATAGAGACCTTAAATTACATGTACGTGTCCAGCAGACCCTCTTCTCTCTACACATTAAAGCTGCGACAGTTAGGATTTTCACAGGTGTGTCACAGCTGATAATCCCAATGAAAAGAGCTGCATGTGAGCAGAGTGCCAGCAGAGCAGCATGGCCTCAGTAAGGCAGCGTGGCAGCATTCACACTGCAATTTCTTCAGGAATTGCAATTTTTCTAGTATTTAGCTGCAAATCCTTTTCTTGCAATAACTGAATCAAACCTGTGACCCACTGACATCACCAAACCTTTGCATTCTTTTGCAAACTTTTGTGATGCTTTTCCAGGCTTTCACTGCAGCCTCTTTCGTTGTGGTTTGTTTTGGTAGGTTTCTCCCTTCAGTCTGCTCTTTAGCAGGTAAAATGCATGCTCTATAGGGTTTAAGTCTGGAGATTGACTTGGCCAGTCTAAAACCTTCCACTTCTTGCCCCTGATGAACTCCTTTGTTGTTTTTGCAGTGCGTTTTCAGTTATTCTCTTGCTGCACTATGAAGGATCTCCCAATCAGTTTGGTTGCATCTTTCTTTAAATTGGCAGTCAAAATGTTTCTGTAGACTTCTGAGTTCATTTTGGAGGAGAGAGGTCTGAACCCCGGCTGGGACATTGTCCCTCCTTTCCCGCCAGTACGTGTTGGGAAAGAAGCACAATTGTTTTGGCGCTTTTCCATTACACGGTTTTAGCTGGACTCGCCTCGGTTGGTTGGTTGGTTGGTTGGTTGGTTGGTTGGTTGGTTGGTTGGTTGGTTGGTTGGTTGGTTGGTTTTCCATTACAGTAGCGTACCACGTCAAAGTGGGCGGGGTCGTCATAGCAAGGCAGCCTGAAACTCCGGTGGTAATTTGTATACAGCACAAACACAACAAAGGACATTGAGTGTTTGGTTTGCGTGTAGCTGTTTACCTCGTTCCCAGAAATAATAAAAACGCCCCGTCTGTTTCCAGCGTTTTAAAAACAGCGGGTTTGATTCTTGTGAACGAGTCGCTCTCATGACTCATCCAGTGGCGTCACTCCCTGGCTGTCGACGTCACATTTTGGGCTCGACTGGAACTGAGTACATAGTACATAGTATCTGGTACCAGATACTATGTCTAGTGGAAAACCAAAAAGGTCGAGTCAAGTAGGTACTAGTGGAAAAGCGCCATTAGTAACTGTTATCTGATTTATTTATTTATTCTTCTTCTTCCTCGCAGGTGTCGCAGCACAAATCTCCATGAAAAGAGCTGCATGTGAGCAGAGTGACAGCGGATGAGCAGCAGCTCATTAGTGACGTTTGAGCCACCAGACCAGCAGCAGCAGCAGCAGCATTTACACTGCAATTTCTTCAGGAATTGCAATTTCTCTAGTTAATTAGTAGAGTTTGACTGTAGTTAGTGCAGAACAAAGTGCTGCGTACAGGTGAGCTATTTTTCAGTCTTTGTACGAGTTGATATATTTATAATATATAAATTAAAAATATAAAGTATTGTTGGAGCTAACTTGTGATTCCATGACCTGATTAACATCTTTCACCTCTAAAGTGTTGTGCCCTCTTTTTTTTCAGCTGGTTTTCCCAAATGAAGATGTCAAATACAACCTGAGCACTTCTTCTAGTGCGACAGGGCTTGTGGTGCGGTGGGATAAGTCGCTGCCATACAAGGCACTGAAGAATCAGAGGTGCCAGGTTCGATCCCCGCTGTCGGCATGAGTGCCTGTCGCGTACGAGAAGGGACTTGCGAGGGCAAGACTGGGGGGGGCGGTCTATCTCCCCGGCCTTTCCAAAGGCTCAAGTAAAGGGTTATGCAGCTTTTTTATTTGAAAACCCCAAAAAACACTTAGAAAAATTTTTAGGCGGGGATTTCCCTCGTTTTTAGGGAGTTCATCTAAAGAGGGGGAAAAATTAAAAAAAAAGTATTTTCTATTGTAAGAGAGAAGAAAAAAAAATATACTAAGTGTTTTTTGCCTCTAAATCCAGAGTAAAATTGCTAAGTATTTTCTTCCAAAGTGGCAGCTATTGTGCACTTGATTTAGAGGGGGAAAAAGAGGGTTAACAAATTAACTCCCTAAAAATTTAAAAAAAGTATTTTCTATTGTAAGAGAGAAGGAAAAAAATTGTTTTGGCTAAATATTTAACTGCTTCTATTGTGGCAGGGAGAATAAAAAAAATATTACTAAGTGTTTTTTGCCTCTAAATCCATTACAAAGTTGCAGGAAAAAAAAAATGTTGGCTAAGTATTTTCTTCCAAAGTGACTAGGAGGTTCAGTATTTAACTGCTTCTATTGAGTAGGGGAATAAAAAAAATTTACTAAGTGTTTTGCCTCTAAATCCAGTACAAAATTGCAGAAAAAAAAATGTTGGCAAAGTGGCCTATTTGGGACGCAGAAGAAAATATTAGTGTTTTCTACCTGCTTACAGTCCTAAAGTAGGGTTCACAAATGATCAATTAAACTGAATCCATGACCAGTAAAACACAGGATTCTGCTCCAAAATTACATCAGTGTGAATGAGGTCATGTAAAAGGCACTACACAAATATTGGATCCACAGCTTTGCCTTTTCAGCAGTTAAGCCAATGCAAAATCACTCACAATATCAAAGACATAGGAAACAATATGTAGACAAAACCTCTTTTTATTTAAGAAAAGTGAAGGTGCTGCTTGGCTCACTGGACATCCAGCAGGAACATGGAGGCAGATCCTGAGAGACAGAAGAAGACAATGATTAAGACCAATACAAACATGTCAGAGGAGCTGCTGCTCTACTTTTACCTCAAATCAGTTTGTCTATGAACTCTTTCCATAAAGAGCAGCAGCATAAAAGTAACAAAACACAACTTGCACTTCATTGTATGTCTTTATGTAGAAATCAGTGCTAAACTGAGGCTCTCATACAAACAGTTCTGTTTGGATCCACAGCTGATTCAGGTTCTCCTGCTGCATCCTGGGAAAACACAAAAACAGCACAAGTTTTATCAAAGAGTGACCAGACAGAAGGTTAAACTTGTGATCTGTGCATTTGGAAATTCTCTTCATTTTAAATAAAGTTTGACGTGACAACAGCCTGTGTTCATATTTACTGATATCTCTTCCCAGTAGATACTTTTAGATTCTACCTTTACAAACAAGCACCAAGAGAGAATTATCTACTGCAAGAATTCACAAATCTTCAATGTTTATTGGCTCCAATTCCAACATTTAGTGACATTAACATTATAGAACTGTTTTCTACCTGGAAATCATCATTAGAAAAGTGGAACAAGTAGTTCAGTTTGAAAATGATTGGTTTGCTTTGTGATGAGAAAATAAAAGCTCACATTTCCTGTCTAAACACATTCATCTGATATTCTAGGTAAAGTTGAGTTTTTACCACAAGCTGTTCCTGTCGCAGGTTCTTCAGCCCAGACTCAGGACACACCACCTGCAACGGAAGAGAGTTACAATAAAACTACAGCTCTTTACCAAAGTAAAAAGGAACTAAATGACATTATAGATGAAGTTCACCTGCAAACAGACTAAATGTGACAATTAAGTTTGTGATTTCTCACTTCAAAGCTGCTGGTTGTGGTTCCCCTGATCTCAGCCACAATAAACCACTGATTTATTAATATAAACAGGCTACATGCTAATGCTACATGCTAACACTAGCCAGCATGTTAGCCACTGATTAGCCACAAGGTGAAACTGATCAGTGATTATTGACCCTGCAGTCCGGTCACTAGCAGCAAACTCACCGCAGACACTCTTACTAATTAAACAGGACTTTAAATTAACGTGACACTGAGTCTGAGCTTTAACTCTCCTGCTGCAGCAGAGTGTCTGTGTTCACTGGTCTTCTTTCTCCCTCTGAAGCAGCTGCAGGATCCATGAGGAACTTCTGGAGGTTCTAGGACAAACACAGAGAACATCAGAACCATCAGCCACAATGAAACCACCAACATACCCAAAAGTCACAGAGAAACTGTTGTGCCCTTATTAGCATATATCCTCCTCAAGCAGCAGTAAAATGTAGCAGTAACATGCTAGCTAGCATTAGCTAATTAGCTAACAACTGACCACTGATTTGTTTGTGATTGTTCGGTCATTCAGCCTCAGACTGACCTCATTAACCAAAGCCAACTCCTCATCTCCATGCTGTTTTCCTCCTCTGGCCCTCCAAAGACTTTATGAAGCAGAAGCAAAGTGTCTGATTCTTTGTAGCTGAAAGAGAAGAGCCGAATGGCGTCGGGAGAGCCACATCTTCAGACTTTTATTGTGATGGGCCACCATGCGGCCAATCACATGCGAGAACAGAGTAGGATCATACCATTATGTGAAAGTAGGAAGGGAGACAGGAAGTGAGGTGGTACAGTCCAGGTACAGAGCCACAGAGACGGATTTAAATACATAGCACTTGACTTTGAGTTCAAGAAATGAGCGAAAACCGTAAAAGAAGCAGCATCAGCATCAGAGAGGGAAGCTTGAAATAGTCTGTACCTCCACACAGCTCGTCCCATTTAACTCACCCGTCGCGGTGCTCTTTAGCCTGCTAACATCATCCCGTCGTACTGCATTTTTGAATTGAATGTTTTGAGATGCACCTACCTGTACATACGTGTCACCATCTCCATCTTGCGTGGTCAGCAGCTCAGGGGAAACTCCTCCGACTCTCTTCACCTCTTGCTGTATTTGCCGGTGAAACAGAGTGACTTTGACCCCGGCGGTCGGAGCCACTTGTCCCTGCACAGCTGGGTGCTGCAGTTCTCCTGCAGGGGGGAGCAGATTTGTGGTGTTGGAGTTTACTGGCACAAAGGGGGCAGCAGACGAGGACTCTCTCTTCAGGAAAACTCAGAAACAGTTACACAAGCACCCCCACTTTACTGAAACTAATTAAACATTTGAAATGAGATCACATTTGCCAGCTAGCCTACTGAACGCCCACTATTCTACATCTTTTCAGCTATGGGCTATTCAGACTTGATGTCAGGTATACAGCTACAGCCCACTACTTTTCAATTTCATTAAACCCGTTGCAGTGACAAGACATTCATTCATTCATTCCTGCAACCAGACGTGTCAAACAAGACAACAACATGAGTTCATGCTTATTTTCTATTTCATTGTGTCAGCTTGAAACCATACAGCCATGTAGTGTAGTGAACAGGAATGAGGATGGAGAATCAAAGCCCAAACAGTCCATGAACCAAGAAATGACACGTCTCCAGTGCACTTCATCTTATTGACCACTAGATGTCCTACTGGAGCGCGGTGTCATTGAAGCCTCGAGTAATTAACCATTTTTCAATTAAGTGTCGAACTTCAACAAAGCCTCGATCAGCCATCACTATGTCCTCTGTACCTGGACGGTACCACCTCACTTCCTGTCTTCAGAGCGTCTCCCCTACTACATAATGGTATGATCCTAATGTGTCCTCCCACGTGATTTGCCGCATGGTGTGTCCATCACTATAAAAGTCTGAAGGTTTGACTCACCCGGCGCCAGTCGGCTCTTCTCCTTCTGCTGCAAACACCGGGACGCTTTGCTTGGGCTCGTTTTGTGCTTCATGCAGTCCTTCGGAGGTCCAGAGGAAGAAAACATCACGGAGTTGGTTTTGGTATGCAAACAAATGGGTGTTCAGTAGCTAGCTAATTAGCTAACCATGCTAAGGTGCACAGCTGATACATTTTTCTATATTGGTGGTTTCATTGTGGCCGATGAACCTGTTTGAGAACCAAAGTACCAGATTACTGTTGTAATAAACACTGATGGTTCTAATGTTCTGTGTTTGCACTAGAACATCTAGAAGTTCCTCGTCAGGCCTCTCAGCTGTTTTCTGTAACTCAGCAGCTGCAGCAGCAGGAGAGTTAAAGCTCAGGCTCAGTGTCACGTTCATTATAGTCCTGTTTAATTGGTGAGCATCTGCAGTGAGTTTGCTGCTAATGACCGGACTGCAGGGTCAATAATCACTGATCAGTTTCACCTTGTGGCTAATCAGTGGCTAACATGCTGGCTAGTGTTAGCATGTAGCATTAGCATGTGGCCTGTTTGGAACGGATTAAATTAGTTTAAAGACCAAAAGCTAAGCATCAAATTGGTGGTTTATTGTGGCTGAGATCAGGTGCAGCTTCATCACATTTCGTCTGTGTTTGCAGGTGAACTTCATCTATAATGTCATTTATTTCCTTTTTACTTTGGTAAAGAGCTGTAGTTTTATTGTGAAAACCTCTTCCGTTGCAGGTGGCATGTCCTGAGTCTGGGCTGAAGAACCTGTGACAGGAACAGCTTGTGGTAAAAACGCTCAACTTTACCTAGAACATCACATTAATGTGTTTAGACAGGAAATGTGAGCTTTTATTTTCTCCTCAGAGCAAACTAATAACTTTCATCCACATCAAACTGATGTTAATGGCACTAAATGTTGGACTTGGAGCACAAACATTGAAGATTTGTAAATTCTTGCAGTAGATAATTCTCTCTATTGGTGCTAGTTTGTAAAGGTAGAATCTAAAAGTATCCAGGTGTCTGGTGGGAAGAGATGAGGAATCAGTAAATATGAACACAGGATGTTGTCACGTTAAACTTTATTTAAAATGAAGAGAACAAGTTTAACCTTCTGTCTGGTCACTCTTTGATCAAAGTAATGGTGTTTTTGTGTCTTCCAGGATGCAGCAGGAGAACCTGAATCAGCCGTGGATCCAAACAGAAGGTCCTGTGGAAAAGTAGCAGACTGTATTAATGCATTCAACATGACTCCTCTGCAGCATCTTCATGTATCAACAAAAGAGAAAACTTGTTTTTTTTTTTGTGTGTTCCCAGGATGCACCAGGAGAACCTGAATCAACCGTGGATCCAAACAGCACTGATTTCTAAATAAAGACATGTAAAATGAAGTGCAAGTTGTTGTGTTTACTTTTTTGCTGCTGCAAGAGTTACTAGCTAATTGTCAGAAACTGGTTTGAGGTGAAAGTAGACCAGCAGCTCCTCTTCAGTCTTCCTCTGACAGGATCTGCCTCCATGTTCCTGCTGGATGTCCAGTGAGCCAAGCAGCACCTTCACTGTGTCTTGTATTTTAAATAAAAAAAAAAAGTTGTCTAAATCTTGTTTCCTGTTTTCTATTGAGTGATTTTTGCCTTGGTTTAACTACACCGAAAAGGCAAAGCTGTGGATCCACCTATGGTCAGCATTTGTATAGCACCTTTCCATGACCTCCTGCCTGAGGAATGACCCACAGCTGGCCCCATTTTATTTTGGAGCAGAATCCTGAATCAATCCAGAATATTTTACTGGTCCTGGATTGAATGTAATGTGAAGGTGCTAATTTTTGAACCCAGCAATGGTGAGTTTAAGGGTAAATAAAATGCCAATTTGGAAGCAGGTAGAAAAATACCTGGTTGGAGCCTGAAAGTATTTTTTTCCTATAAATGTAAAAAGTGCATAATGAGCAAAATGGCTGCTTTTTTTTTTTTTAACGTGCTTTTTCAATAAAATGAGCTGCATACCTGACTTCACCTTGGGGAAATAAATCAGCCCTCGCAAAACACCTTCTTTTGCACTCTTGCCACACACCGGGATTGAACCCAGCACCTCTGATCTTCAGTGCCTCTTCTGACTGCGACTTAACCCACTGCGCCACAGACACCTGTCACACTAGAAGAAGATCACGGGGCGATTTTGTCATCTTCGTTTGGGAAAACCATCTCAAAAAAAGCACAACATTTTAAAAGTGAAAGATGCTAATCGCATCATGGAATCACAAACTAGCTCCAACAAGAATTTATATTTCTAATTTCTAGATTATAAACCTACCTGAGAGCTTCGGCACAGAGCACGTTCCCTCAGTGGCTGCAGAACGCTCCTCTTCTTCAAACGTGCTGTCGCTTCAGTCCGCACATCTGCAAGAGGGAGAAAATGGTACAACAATTACACTTCATACAAGTGGTGTTTACAGTCAGCAGCAGCGCTGGAAAGTGGAGAACTGCAGGATGCCGATGAATAAAAAGTGAGGAGGATTTGGACGAACCTGAAGACTCTTCCTCAGCTCCTCAGCAGTGAACACCAGCCCACCTGAAGCACGAAAGGGAAAAGAATCAATCAATAAGTGATCAGAAGTTACAGCTGTATCACCTTCATGTTGAACAAGGCTGCACACATCTGATGTAGGAAATAAAAAAGTGGATATTTGCACTGATGACTTTTCTCTCATTTCATTCTCTTTACATTTACATTGCTGAGATACATTTAGAAACTTGCTGTTAAACTTCAGTAACTAAATACTTGGACATTAATGGTGATCACTGACATTTGAATGCAATGTGCTTAAGGAAGCACTGAGTGATCTATTTCTGATCCTAAAGGTGATCATCATCAGAAATCTGCCTACAATTACAGAAATAATAATAATTCTCTGACGACTCAGCCATCGTCGGTCTCATCAACAACAGAGACGAGGGGGAGTACAGAGAGCTGAACAAAAACTTTGTGGACTGGTGCCAGCAGAACTGCCTCCGGATTAATGCCGGAAAAACCAAAGAGCTGGTAGTGGACTTTCGTCGGCACAAAGACCCTCCCTCTCCGGTGAACATCCAGGGAACGGACATAGAGATTGTGGACTCTTACAAGTACCTGGGTGTTCACCTCAACAAGAAGCTGGACTGGACTGTTAATACTCAGGCACTCTTCAAGAAAGGCCAAAGCAGACTCCACCTGCTGCGTAGACTGAGGTCTTTCGGAGTGGCGGAGGGCCTCCTGAGGACTTTCTATGACTCTGTGGTGGCATCAGCCATCTTCTACGGTGTGGTCTGCTGGAGCAGCAGCATCACGGCAGCAGAGAAGAAGAGACTGAACAAACTGGTGGACAAAGCCAGCTCTGTCCTGGGCTGCAGCCTCGATCCTGTGGAGGTGGTGGGTGACAGGAGGATGGTAGCGAAGCTGTCATCAATCATGGACAATGTCTCCCACCCCCTACATGAGACTGTAAGAGCCCTGGAAAGCTCCATCAGTGACAGGCTTCGTCACCCACGATGCTCCAAAGAAAGGCATCGCAGGTCCTTCCTCCCTGCTGCCATCAGACTTTACAACCAAATCTGCTCCCAGTAAACCAAAGACCAAGAAAATAGTAACAAGTGCAATATTTCATATATATTTATATATTTTATATTTTCCCCATGTGCAATAGCCTTTCTATCTCACCTCATTCTATCATTCTTTCACCATACATTATTGTTTGTATATACTGTACATGTAAACATATATATTTTATATTTTTTATTCCCTTTCTTTGTATGTGTGAACTGTATCTTGTATGTGTGAATCAGAACTGCTGCTGACTTGAAATTTCCCCATTGTGGGATAAATAAAGGAATATCTTATCTTATAACAGCCAGACTGGACAGTTGTAGCCAAAACTAGAAACACTGCTGCTATTTAACCGCAAGCAGCTTGGTTATTTAAATGAACATCATCCACCGAGTTACAAACTTGAAATCATAGTGAGTTTAGTGTTTAGTGTCTGTTGCTGGCTTTTCTTTCCTGGTGTTGATTGTCTGTCACTGTAGCGAAGCTAATCAATAGGCGGTGCTGATTTCCTCTGATAGTAACGGTGTGAAAATAAAACACGTTCCTTCTCATAATAAGCTACATTTAGTCATCAGTCTGGTGAACTTGGCCGCTGGCTGATTTGTTTATCCGCCTCAGAAAGCAGTAAAATGTGGCAGCTGTTAGCATGGTTAGCTAGCGTTAGCTAAATAGCTAGCTGTGTGTTGTGTATGTGTCTGTCCGTGCGGCCACTCAGCCTCAGACTGACCTCATTAACCAAAGCCAGCTCCGCGTCTTCGTGGTGTTTTCCTCGAGTCCTTCTCCACCTTTCCTTTCGTCCTCCAAACATCTTTTTCGAGCAGAAAAACACTCCAACGATCCGCTCAGGTTCAACGTCACCTGCTCATGACGTCATTTCCTCAACACGAGCACCGTCGCAGCAGGAAAGTTTAGCAGCAGGAAAGTTTAGCAGCAGCTCAGTCGATGTAGAAACTACGGGTGTTAATCATCCACAGCAAAATGGAACACATTTATTTCAGGGAGTTAAATGGTAAATGGTCTGTATTTGTCTCGCGCCTTTCTAGTTACTTCAACTACTCAAAGCGCTTTTACATGAGGGGGGGGGGGGGGGGACGACCCGCTCTACCGCGGACCCTCAGCCGAGTTCATCCCACGGAGCAGGTACAAGTTTGGCTTCACGTGTTTTGCATTTTTGAAGACACAGCGCCCCCTTGTGTCCTGTAGGAGGAACTATAGATAGATAGATAGATATTTATTTATTGATCCCTCAGTGGGGAAACTTTGCTGTTACAGCAGCTCAA
Organism: Pempheris klunzingeri; assembly: GCF_042242105.1. Taxonomy (NCBI): domain Eukaryota; kingdom Metazoa; phylum Chordata; class Actinopteri; order Acropomatiformes; family Pempheridae; genus Pempheris; species Pempheris klunzingeri. The sequence goes on along the minus strand of NC_092035.1, from coordinate 8,096,233 downwards.
AGGGACAGAAAAATTAAATAGCAGAATATAATAGAATTAGAAAAATTAAATAGCAGAATATAATAGAATTAGAAAAATTAAATAGCAGAATATAATAGAATTAGAAAAATTATATAGCAGAATATAATAGAATTAGAAAAATTAAATAGCAGAATATAATATAATATATACAGTGGTAAAAACCTATGTACACAAAGAAATGTAATTACAGAGACAAACAACAACAGGGTGAAGTGAAGTGGGGTGAGAATTATTGTACAGTTTATGTTATAGTAAAGTGCACAGGTGGTGGTGGTGGTTGGTGCAGCAGACTATAATGCAGCATGTACAGTCTGACTGCAGTCGGGATGAAGGACCTGCGGAAGCGCTCCTTCTTACACCTGGGGTGTATCAGTCTGTGACTGAAGGAGCTGCTTAAGGCCCCCACAGTCTGATGCAGAGGGTGGGAGGTGTTGTCCAAGATGGAGGACAGTTTGGACAAGGTCTTCCTCTCTCCCACCACCTCTATGGGGTCCAGGGGGCAGCCACAGACCGAGCCGGCTCTCTTAATTAGTCTGTTGAGCCTGTTCTTGTCCCGCTCAGAGCACGCCCCTCCCCAACACACCACTGCATATGAGACCACAGATGCCACCACAGTCTCGAAGAAGGTCCTCAGGAGTGGTCTGCTCACTCCAAAGGATCCTAGCCTCCTCAGCAGGTATAGTCGACTCTGACCCTTCTTGTAGAGAGAGTCAGTGTTGTCTTTCCAGTCCAGTTTATTGTTAAGGTGAACACCCAGGTACTTGTATGTCCTCACTCTCTCGATGCCAAGTCCCTGGATGCTCACTGGTGCAGTGATGGAGGGTTTCTTGTGGAAGTCTTTCGTCTTGCTGGCGTTGACTAGGAGGTTGTTTCGTCCACACCAGCCGACAAAGTCCGTGATGACCGTCCTGTATTCACAGTCGTTCCCCTCTGACACACACCCCACGATGGCAGTGTCATCAGAGAACTTCTGGAGGTGACAACTGTCTGTAGCGTACCTGAAGTCTGATGTGTACAGGGTGAAGAGGAAAGGTGACAGTACCGTTCCCTGGGGGGCCCCTGTGCTGCAAACCACCACATCAGACACACTGTCCTGCAGTCTCACATACTGGGGTCTGTCCGTGAGGTAGTCAGTGACCCATGCAGCCAGCTGGTCACTGACTCCCGCTCTCTCCATCTTCACCCTGAGCAGTGGAGGTAGGATTGTGTTGAAGGCACTGGAGAAATCAAAGAAAGTGATCCTCACAGTGCTTCCACTGCCCTCCAGGTGAGACAGGGATCTCTGCAGCAGGTAGATGACAGCGTCATCCACCCCAATTCCAGGCTGATATGCAAACTGCAGGGGATCCATGTGTGGGCTCACCAGGGGGCGGAGATGGGTTAGGACGATCCTCTCAAGTGCCTTCATCAGGTGAGAGGTTCAGGCCACGGGTCTGAAGTGGTTGGGCTCCTTGGGGCGCGAGGTCTTAGGAACTGGAACCACACAAGAAGTCTTCCACATGGCAGGAACTTTTTCCAGACTCAGGCTCAGGTTGAAGATGTAGCAGACCACCTGACAGAGCTGGTCTGCACAGTCCCTGAGGAGTCTGGAGCTGATGCCATCAGGGCCCGTGGCTTTCCTGGCTTTGATCTTCTTCAGTTGACTTCTCACCTGATCAACAGTTGGTGTGAAGAGAGGAGGGGGAGAAGGGGGAGGGGGAGGGGAGGGGGAGAGCTGCCAATGAGGTGGTGGGGGGTGGGGGGGTGGAGGTGAGAGGACCAGAGGTGGTTGTGGAAGTGAGGGGGAGGGTGAGGGCCCCGGGGATGGTGGTGGTGAGGAGCTGGGGGTAGGCTGGTCTGTGCTCAGGCTGGGGAGGGAGGGGGAGGGGGGAGGGGGGGGGGCCCATTATCAAATCTGTTGAAAAACAGATTTAGCTTGTTGGCCCAGTCTCTGTCTCCAGGTTCAGGGTCTCTCCTACTGCTTATCTCCTGCCCTGACATGGATTTGAGACCTCTCCAGACCTCCCTCGTGTTGCTCCGCTGAAGATGATCTTCCATTTTCCTCCTGTAGTTGGCCTTGCACTATTTATCACTGTTCCTCCACTCGTGTTCTCTTTTTCACTGTTTTGTCTTTTCATCTGTTCTCTCTTTATATTATCTCTTTACTTTCCACTTTGGATTTTACTACCTACAGATTTATTATAGGAGGTCTAATGGAGCTCCTTGTGCCACAGGTGCTGTTACCACAACACTTTGTGCTCCTGAATTATAAAAACGGACAAAAATTGGTCATTGTCATACACCAAGTCTATGATGGGACAGTCAGGGGCAAGCAGCACTGGGAGTGACCACTGACCCTCCTTTTCTCTAAGCTCTAGGCTCAAACTAACTCCGGTGTCGCCTCCAGACTTGTGATGAAGCTCTCACAGTGGACCCTCACCTGCAGACTGAGGTAGTGGCCTTTCTCAGCACACACTTGCAAAGGAGAGCGGCCCCAGAGGGCAGCGAGCGCACGAGCCAGAGCCCGTCTGCCCTGAGCCACGGCTCTGTGGACAAATCTGGCAGTTTGAGAAGAAACGACACAGTTAGATTACATCCACATGCAAATGACTTCAGACTGTTTATCCATGACTGTGAGCTGTTTCGGTGTTGGACTACGTCAGCCACTTTTAGTTGCCCATGTCAACCTCTTTGCTTGCTAACTAGTGTTCAGTCTTTAATACCCTGCCAGGAATGACTGGTTTAAACTGGCGACTTTGTCCACTGCTCGTCTTAGATTTCAGGAGGAGGAAAACAGACATCCAGCCCCTGTTGATTGGTGGGGATTGTGTGCCGAGGGTCTCCAACCACCGGTTCTTGGGCGTGCACATTGAGGATGACTTGACCTGGAGCGCCAACACCAGAGCCGTCATTAAAAAGGTACAGCGGAGACTCTATTTTCTGAGGATTCTCAGGAACAACCATCTCTCCCACAAACTGCTGGTGTCTTTTTACCGATGCTCCATAGAAAGCATCCCGTCGTACTGCATCTGCGTGTGGTTTTCCAGCTGCCGGCAGCAAACAGGAAGGCGCTCCAACGGGTCATCGCCATGTCCCAGAAGATCACCGGCTGCCCTCTACCTTCCCTGGAGGAAGTCTACAGCTCCCGCTGTCCGAGGAAGGCGCGGAAGATCGGCTGGGATGCGACCCACCCCGGCTTTTCACTGTTCCAACTTTTGCCCTCTGGTAGACGTTTTCGGACACTGAAGTACGAACAGATTAAAAACAGCTTCTACCCAAGAGCCATAACTGTACTAAACACTGCCGGACATTAAATAGAAGTGTGATGCTGCTGGATGTTATTTATATGAAGATGTTTTTTATTTGTTTTATACTCTGCACTTTGTGCTTTTTTAGATATTATTGTCATTCAGGGTACTTCTTTTATATACTTTATACTTTTTTATGGCACTTAAAGTGGATTGCACTTTCAATTTCGTTGTACCTCTATAAACGACGATAAAGACATTCTATTCTATTCTATTCTGTTCTAATACAGGTGCATCTAAAAAAATTAGAATATCGTGAAAAAGTTCATTCATTTCTGTAATTCAATTCAAAAAGTGAAACTCATATACTATATAGATTCATTCCACACAAAATGAAATATTATTTTTATTATTATTTGTTGTAATTGTGATGATTGTGGCTTACAGCTCATGAAAACCCCAAAGTCAGGATTAGAATATTACATAAAACCGACTGAAAAAAAGCCCAGGTTGCTTTGAGAGCGGCCTTCAGCTCGTCTGCATTGTTGGGTCTGGGGTCTCTATTCTCTCACCCCATAGATTCTCTATGGGGTTCAGGTCGGGGGAGTTTGCTGGCCAATCGATCACAGTAATGCCGTGCTCAATAAACCAGGTTTTGGTAGTTTTGGCAGTGTGGGCAGGTGCCAAGTCCTGCTGCCAAAGAAACTCGGCATCTCCGTCGAGCTGGTCAGCCGATGGAAGCATGAAGTGCTCTAAAATGTGCTGGTAGACGGCTGCGTTGACTTTGGTCTTGTATAGTATATGAGTTTCACTTTTTGAATTGAATGTTTTGAGATGCACCTACCTGTACATACGTGTCACCATCTCCATCTTGCGTGGTCAGCAGCTCAGGGGAAACTCCTCCGACTCTCTTCACCTCTTGCTGTATTTGCCGGTGAAACAGAGTGACTTTGACCCCGGCGGTCGGAGCCACTTGTCCCTGCACAGCTGGGTGCTGCAGTTCTCCTGCAGGGGGGAGCAGATTTGTGGTGTTGGAGTTTACTGGCACAAAGGGGGCAGCAGACGAGGACTCTCTCTTCAGGAAAACTCAGAAACAGTTACACAAGCACCCCCACTTTACTGAAACTAATTAAACATTTGAAATGAGATCACATTTGCCAGCTAGCCTACTGAACGCCCACTATTCTACATCTTTTCAGCTATGGGCTATTCAGACTTGATGTCAGGTATACAGCTACAGCCCACTACTTTTCAATTTCATTAAACCCGTTGCAGTGACAAGACATTCATTCATTCATTCCTGCAACCAGACGTGTCAATCAAGACAACAACATGAGTTCATGCTTATTTTCTATTTCATTGTGTCAGCTTGAAACCATACAGCCATGTAGTGTAGTGAACAGGAATGAGGATGGAGAATCAAAGCCCAAACAGTCCATGAACCAAGAAATGACACGTCTCCAGTGCACTTCATCTTATTGACCACTAGATGTCCTACTGGAGCGCGGTGTCATTGAAGCCTCGAGTAATTAACCATTTTTCAATTAAGTGTCGAACTTCAACAAAGCCTCGATCAGCCATCACTATGTCCTCTGTACCTGGACTGTACCACCTCACTTCCTGTCTTCAGAGCGTCTCCCCTACTACATAATGGTATGATCCTAATGTGTCCTCCCACGTGATTTGCCGCATGGTGTGTCCATCACTATAAAAGTCTGAAGGTTTGACTCACCCGGCGCCAGTCGGCTCTTCTCCTTCTGCTGCAAACACCCGGACGCTTTGCTTGGGCTCGTTTTGTGCTTCATGCAGTCCTTCGGAGGTCCAGAGGAAGAAAACATCGCGGAGTTGGTTTTGGTATGCAAACAAATGGGTGTTCAGTAGCTAGCTAATTAGCTAACCATGCTAAGGTGCACAGCTGATACATTTTTCTATATTGGTGGTTTCATTGTGGCCGATGAACCTGTTTGAGAACCAAAGTACCAGATTACTGTTGTAATAAACACTGATGGTTCTAATGTTCTGTGTTTGCACTAGAACATCTAGAAGTTCCTCGTCAGGCCTCTCAGCTGTTTTCTGTAACTCAGCAGCTGCAGCAGCAGGAGAGTTACAGCTCAGGCTCAGTGTCACGTTCATTATAGTCCTGTTTAATTGGTGAGCATCTGCAGTGAGTTTGCTGCTAATGACCGGACTGCAGGGTCAATAATCACTGATCAGTTTCACCTTGTGGCTAATCAGTGGCTAACATGCTGGCTAGTGTTAGCATGTAGCATTAGCATGTGGCCTGTTTGGAACGGATTAAATTCATTTAGAGACCAAAAGCTAAGCATCAAATTGGTGGTTTATTGTGGCTGAGATCAGGTGCAGCTTCATCACATTTCGCCTGTGTTTGCAGGTGAACTTAATCTATAATGTCATTTATTTCCTTTTTACTTTGGTAAAGAGCTGTAGTTTTATTGTGAAAATCTCTTCCGTTGCAGGTGGCGTGTCCTGAGTCTGGGCTGAAGAACCTGTGACAGGAACAGCTTGTGGTAAAAACGCTCAACTTTACCTAGAACATCACATTAATGTGTTTAGACAGGAAATGTGAGCTTTTATTTTCTCCCACATCAAACTGATTTCTTCCTGAACTACTTGTTTCCAGGTAGAAAACACACTAACAGTTAATGTTAATGGCACTAAATGTTGGAATTGGAGCACAAACATTGAAGATTTGTAAATTCTTGCAGTAGATAATTCTCTCTATTGGTGCTAGTTTGTAAAGGTAGAATCTAAAAGTTTCCAGGTGTCTGGTGGGAAGAGATGAGGAATCAGTAAATCTGAACACAGGATGTTGTCACGTTAAACTTTATTTAAAATGAAGAGAACAAGTTTAACCTTCTGTCTGGTCACTCTTTGATCAAAGTAATGGTGTTTTTGTGTCTTCCAGGATGCAGCAGGAGAACCTGAGTCAGCTGTGGATCCAAACAGAAGGTCCTGTGGAAAAGTAGCAGACTGTAGTAAGTATTAATGCATTCAACATGACTCCTCTGCAGCATCTTCATGTATCGGCAAAAGAAAAAACTTGTTTTTTTTTGTGTGTTCCCAGGATGCACCAGGAGAACCTGAATCAACCGTGGATCCAAACAGCACTGATTTCTAAATAAAGACATGTAAAATGAAGTGCAAGTTGTTGTGTTTACTTTTTTGCTGCTGCAAGTTACTAGTTGTCAGAAACTACTTTGAGGTAAAAGTAGACCAGCAGCTCCTCTTCAGTCTTCCTCTGACAGGATCTGCCTCCATTTTCCTGCTGGATGTCCAGTGAGCCAAGCAGCACCTTCACTGTGTCTTGTATTTTAAAAAAAAAAAAAGTCTAAATCTTGTTTCCTGTTTTCTATTGAGTTTTTTTTTTTTTTTTTTTGCTTTGGTTTAACTACACTGAAAAGGCAAAGCTGTGGATCCACCTATGGTCAGCATTTATATAGCACCTTTCCATGACCTCATTCACACACTGACCCATGGAGCTGGAACCCCGACCTCCTGATGGAAGGATGAGCCACAGCTGGCCATTTTATTTTGGAGCAGAATCCTGTGTTTTACTAGTGCTGGATTGAGTGTAATGTGAAATTGTATGTGTAAACATAAGACCACTTTAGAAACAAGTAGAAAATACAAAGCCAAAAGAAACATTGTTTGAGTTTGAAACGCTTTAATTTTTTAAAAGTGCATAATGAGCAAAATGGCTGCATAAAATCTTACTCCAACTTTGGGAAACACTGGAGATAGAAGATCTTCAGGGGTTTTTATCTTCGTTTGGGAAAACCATCTGAAAAAAAACAAACACAAATGAACCTCCAGACACTTTAAAAGTGAAAGATGTTAATCAGGTCATAGAATCACAAGCTAGCTCCAACAATAATTTATAATATATCAAATAGTAGAAATCAATGATTTAAGTTTTTTAATTAAAGTTACTAACCATTGTGCTTCTTTCCCAACACATACTGGCAGGAAGACTCTTTCTCTGCTCCTCAGCAGTGAACACCAGCCCATCTGAAGCATGAAAGGAAAAAGAATCAATCAATAAGTGATCAGAAGTTACAGCTGTATCACCTTCATGTTGAACAAGGCTGCACACATCTGATGTAGCAACTTGCTGTTAAACTTCAGTAACTATTTGAAACGGCAAATAAAATATTTTGACATTAATGGTGATTACTGACATTTCAATACAATTAGATTTCAAGGATTCAAGGAACGTTGTCATACCAACACACGTTTACACACGAGGAGGTATGAAAATACGTTCTCAGGTCCGAATGTAGCGGCTGTTAGCATGGTTAGCTAGCGTTAGCTAAGTGGCTAATTAGCTAGCTTGTTACCACCATGTGTTTGTTCTCTTTGTGTTTGTATTCGGCCATACAGCCTCAGACTAACCGCATTAACCAAACCCAACTCAGCGTCTTCGTGATGTTTTCCTCTGGTAGTTTTCTTCTCCTCCTCCAAACATGTTTTTGAAGCAGAAAAACGAGCTGCAGAAACACGAGCAGCAAAAAACGTGCCAACGATCCGCTCAGGCTCTTAAGTCATCTGCTGCTGCGGAAGTGTGCTGACATCATTTCCTGTGCTGCCAATCAGGCGACTTTCCTAATTTCCTTAACTAGCAGCAGGTGTGACCGTTAGCCCCTCCCCCTCCCCCTCCCAAAGGTCTCGCAGCAGCCTCGCGCAGCCGCAGAGAGGACCGAGGAGAGCCACTCCACTCCTGCTCATGAATCGCGCACGCGCAGAACCGCCGCTGATGTAACACTAAAATAAATCATTGCATTTGAGCTAGAGATGGGATTTATGGCTCTTTGAAGGGAGCCGGATCTTGAGGAGCCGTTCCTTTCAAAGAGCCGTTCAAACGACTGACTCGTTGTTATATTTACTTATTTATTTATTAGAAGTCAACCAGGGGTAACTTGTTTTCATCAAGGAAACAATCACTGGTAGCAGTTGTAAAATAAGATTTGGTTCAGAATAATTCAAATTTATACATATCTATTCTGAAATATTGATTATAATTTCATTTGGCTTGTGTTTTCAGTGTAATCATTCCATAAGATGGTGCCATACCAACATGCTTTGACAGTGAGATCACTATTTAGAATTTTCCCCTCAACTAAAAAACTTTGTGGCACAATAAAAACTATGCAGGCTGCAGATAACTTCCATGCAAAATAACTTTAGTGTGAAATTTTCCACACATGAACATTTTAACAATACAGAAATAAAAATAATATAAATAAAACTAGAATAGAAATTAGGACATGATACAAATGTGAATGCATAATTGTACTAAACTACCTGGTGTGTGTTCACCTGAACTACTTTACAAACAGGAACTCAGCTCCTTGACTCGAATCCACATCAAAACAATGGAAACAATAACAAATAACATTTCTTCAATCGTTAATATCTCCTGCTCCCTGAATGTAAATCTCTTCAGTCCAGTCGGGCGGCACTCACTAATATCTCCTCCCCTAATGCTGCGCATCTGTAGCTGCGTTTACGTCAATGGAGCGTGCTGTGGACGACTCAAACTCATGTCATTAGTCGTTCAGGTGAAGGCAGCGTGGACAACTCAGACTCGTGGGGCACACAGGTGACACATGAAGGCAGAGCAGGCAATTTGCATATAAGAACGGTTCGCAAACGAACGGCTCGCAACTGCGAATCGGTTCTCATCATTCACTTAAAAGAGCCGTTCAAAGACTCGACTCGTTCGCGAACGTCACATCTCTAATTTGAGCCACACAGCCTCAGTCACTAACTCACCTCGTCCACTGTGTGTGTGCCTCTCTGTGACATAAGCTAATCTAGCTAACTAGCTCATCATGTCTCAGTCTAATGTGTATGCTCAAAAACAGAGAAAGGAGTGGGAATCAAACTGAATTCAAAGGCTGTTTGAAGCCGTTTATTGGAGACCATACACGGGCATGTTGCCTGGATTGTAAGGCTGATTTCTACGCCAAACTTTGTGATAAATGTTGGTCGCAGATGTGGGTGACCAGCGTTTCAGCTTTACCTTTATAAATACAGCATGTTTAGAAAACAACATTCATTATCATTATTTCCAAAATTGCATTTTTGGGCCTTAACTACAGCACCACCATGTGGCTGACTGGGCTCATGTTTTTGCACATCATTTTCAGTCATTTCAGCCTATTTCATCTTTCTAGATCATTTAAGCACTTTGGAAGACAACAAATAAGTCTTATAAACCAGGAGAAACTCGATGGAGTTCTACCCCTTCTGGGTTTGATCTCCAATTAAAGGTTGGTTGACAAGATGGCGGCGACTTATGCATAATATCTTTCTTACAACAGATTTCCCCCTCTGATATTTGTGTGTTTGGTTATAAAAAACAGGCCTTTTACTTTTCCAGGATCATGTTGCAGAACAAAGGGCGTCATTCCTTCAGCTCTCTGAGGATACCGTGGGTAAACCTGGTGCACCGTGGGCTCTACCAACTGTAAAAGTATAGGAAGAGACAAGTGTGGATGTTTAGACATAAAAAAAGCAGAAAAGGAAGTGTTTGCATTTGCAAGCTCTTAAATCAGACAGATGTTACAACATAACATTTAGTTGTAAACTCAATATTTGTCTCTCCACCAACAAACTTCTACATTCAACAAACATTCTGTATTCCAAACAAGTTAAACGAGTTGCACTTACACGTGTTTTGAATTTCCGTGGTGAATCTGTACCTCTGGTGTGACGCCCTCCAGGACCGACAGGGGAGGCTGGACAGAGCCTCCATCGGCAGAGTGGTAAAGATGTTCTGACTGCTGGGAGTACACGGCTGGACTGGAGGGCATGGGTGACTGGACAACAAAACACTGATGAAAGATGAATTGGCCAAAATCACCTGGACTAAAAAGAATGAATGGCTTTATTTTACCTACCTCGAAGATATTCCACTGATACTGGTTTGGGAAACACTGGAGAGAGGGTGATGTAGGAAGACAGCAGAAATAAAAGTCAAACCCCTGCTGTGTTTCTTAAATAGTGACATGATGAGAAAGCAACATATCGCTGAAGGGCTGAGCTGATAGTGGTGATAAACAGGCCGATTGCACTGAGGAAGCACTACTGGAGGAGCAGGCTGCTAAAGAATAAACGTACATAAATCACACATAACGGAATATTCATATCATTCATATTCATATCATCAAACTAGTCTTATATCTGTTTCTATTTCTTTTACTTGTTTCAAAGAAAAGGCAGCAAGAAAACTCAAGCTCTTGCTAGGCCTGCTGTCATAGCTTCAGAAATTGGTATGTGAAAAGCATATGAAATGATAAGCAGATTTTTTAAATCAACAATGGTTAATTATTGTTATTTATGTGTAGTGTTATATGGGTATGAGTAAGAACTGACAGGCCAGTGGTGGGCAGGAGGGCTCATGTTGGGGCAGTGGGAATAGGACACCCCATCGCAGTAGGTATTGGGATAGCCTGTGGATGTGGTCAGGCACAGCGCCCCACAGGACGTCAGCAGAGGTATGGCAGAGTCAAGGCCGGCTACGGGGGTGCTCTTAACTAGACAAACAAAGAAACCACAATACAGTAAACCTGTGCCTTTTAATGGGCTTTTTTAAAGCTTGTTTTATTTTAAAAATCGCGGCACACTTACTTTGTCCTGAGGCTTGCATCTTGCGGACAGCCTGACCAATGCTGAGCTTCTTGTCTTTGAAACAAATTCCATTACCCTTTAATATAGCAGCCACATTAGACTAGAACGTGTGGGATATACTCCGCATTATCATACTGAACATGTCCAGGACATTTAGTTGCAAGATACTTTAATGGCCTGCTTCTACTCACTTCATGAAGGACTTTCAATGCATCATCTTCACTTTCAAATGCAACAAACCCATACCTGTCCAAAGAGACAGAATCAAAGTAAACCGTTTTAACTTTAACAGTAAATCTGTGAATAATGTTGGAAATCAAAGGACAGAGAATTATCTCACCCTTTTGAAGTTCCTGAGCGATTGTTCACAATCTTCACCTTTTTCACTGCACCATGTTGAGAGAAGACATGTCGGAGGTCACCCTCATTAACCTTCATAAAAATGCACAAACACACACATATATATTTTTGAATGTTATCACCCCACAAGATGGTTGCTGTTTGACTTCATTCATTTGTTCCACAATGAACAATTTCAGATTATTGTGCAGCGTTAAAAGATGAGGCAACAGGAGAAAGTGATAAGTAACTTCAGTTTGACAAAGCCAAGAAACAAGTGGTTCCCAATCGACACTTTTGGTGCTTTTCCATAACACAGTTTTAGCACTACTCTACTCGAGTCGAGTCGAGTAGAGGCGAGTAGGTGCTAGTGGAAAAGCGCCATTTGTTACCTGTAAAGCAGAATTTAGAAGAACACTAAAAACTGAGTTTTGATTCCATTAAGTAGGTAATGTCTGGTCTTGACAATACATTTTTTTTACGATTTTGGCATTTTCTAGGTTTATTAGCCAGAGGAGAAATGACAGGAATCTCATCCTGACATTAGATTTTTGACATGCTTTGCTGCCCTCTAGTGTCTACTCTACAGTAAGACACTCAGTCTGGGCCAAGTTGCAGCTCTCACCTTGCAGTCAATTCCTCAGACGAAAATCTGATTAGGGATAGCAGTGCCAAGACGGGGGCTGTGGCGAGTTAGGCTGTCATCGTGGTGTTCTCGAGGTAACACACCAAGGCTGGAGGAGCTGCTGCCATTCTAAGAGAGAAGAGAAGAACATGACGAGGCATCACTGTCATACTTGGGTCACTAGGAAACAACACAAGCATCATCTTGTATGACAGCAAGCAAACCACAGAGCAAGAACAAAGCAAATGAAATACATGCTGGTTTTTTTTTATAGATACTGTGGGGGAAAAGGCAATAACAGCTTCTTCTTGATCTGTCATTGAAGTCCAGCAAACTAAACAGTAAGCAGTAGCTCCTTAAGTCGTTTAAGTCAGACAAAGTTGATGCACCTGCAGCTAGTAGATAGAATCTAGGCTATATGATCAACTAAGACATTTGTATATGTCTTTGCACGAGAGTGTGTTCAGGTTATCGGAGAAGGAAGGCTTTCCTATTAATTGTGTTTCTTGTCAACTTTTGTTTATGCAGACAGAACAAAGATCATAGCCTGTGCTGTTCACCAGTCATCATACCATACTGCACTGGAAAAATAAATGTCAGCCTCGCCCATGTGGGGAATTTTATTATTACTTTTGATCACTACTTTTAAAAGGCCAATTATACAATACTGAGCCTCAAATTTGTACTAACTGCGCTAAATATATATGTAACAGAGTAAGTACTAACAACATCATATATAACCAATTACAGAACACTGGATTTGAATTAACACTATTAATGTATTGATTAACGTTACCACAAACTGTATAACCTTTATTTGAACTAACTACATGACCTGTGAGTGAACTAATAACACTATATAACCAATCATTAGAATCATTTGTAATGCTAACATTGGAAGCTCAGTTCTTACTGACAATGTATGTACTGTGTTAATCAACAAGGAGAGACTTATTAATGCAATGCACCGCCACAGGGAAGAGCCATACCCCATAGTTGCTAAAGAGGGGAACAAGCACTGGCCCCAGGTTCTGAAGGGCCAGACACATGACGATCAGGTGGGACATTTATGGCAAGAAAGTACAAGCACGCTTACATGCACTACAATACACACCTCATAAACTCCCTCTTACACCATATACTGGAAGCTCCAAGGGCAAGGCTAGTGGAAGGCTGTCATTGTAACAGCAGGATGAGATAGCTGTAGGGGAGGATGCTCTCAGAAAGACTCCATTGTAAAGAAGCTCCCACATGATAGGGAAAGGTCACTAGGGAGGATACTTTGTTACAGGTACGGCTGCTGGATCAAGGTCGTGATGCCAAGAGGCTGGGACCAGCCTGTGCACCAACGAAGGGAGGGCCAAGTCTAAACCGCGGTTACTCCCCAACTAGACAACCAATCAAAAATAATTGTATTCATGCTGGAATGTATATACTGTTACTGCATATGTGGTTCGGGGCTCACTCTTTGACCTGTTGGCTACAGACTAACAGCTTGCTGACTGTGGTTTTCAGAGCTCAGACTGAGTCCTTGGCCAAGATCAATACTTATTCACACAGAAAATAAAACACCTCAAATGAGAGAAGTTGCCTGTCCTTCATCGAAAAAAACGAACACGCTGACAAATTGGTGACCCCGACGTGATTTCGAGGAAAAGGACGACGGGCAGAGTCCCCGGACCCGCCATCCAGGGCCTGGACATCTCCTTGCGACCCTCTGGACACTCACACGGGCCCACATCTCAAAGGTAAGCAGAAACCTGTTGTGATAAACCAAATTCTGCATAGTTTAGTATTGCAAATACCTTAGAGTGTGAGTGTTTGGAGGTAAGCAAAGAGAACTAAATTGCTGAATTTAAAAGCTGGACTGTGATGTTTCCTACTGTGGGAATAATGTTGTGATATAACTGGCATTAAGCCAAAGTAGTGAAAAAACCTCGAGTGTAAAGAGAAAAAGAGATAAAGAAGAGGCCTGAAAAGAGAATAAAGAGTAAAATCCCCCGGCGAGGGGCTCCACCTAAGAGTGGGGATCTGAACTAAATAACTATACCAGTGCAGCGGGGGCAGCGCCTGCGGGATTGTGACGACCCCAATGCAGCTGAAGAATTAGAGTAAGGAAATTACCCTAAAGAGGGGCTCCTCCGGCGTGTGGAGTTTGTGTGGTAGTAAAATAAAGGTATACCAGAGGAAAGAGCCAGCGCCTGCGGGAGATGCGACTCTTATCCTGCTGAAGAATTAAAATTACAATTAAGGATTGACGAGGCCAGTGCAAAAGACCTGGTAGAGAGCCTGCGGGACAGTTGCCAGGCCCGTTTGGAACGGCATGTTGGTGAGTGAGTTACGCATGGTAGCTGACGAGTGCCTTGTTGTCTCACCTCCAGTGTGGTGCACTGGGTCGTCCTAAAAAGGTCAAATTGAAAGCCACGCCATATTGTAGTTTAGTAGTTTTTTTTTACAAGTCTTGTGTGTGTTCTTGATGCATTTTGGATACTGTTTTGTATTTTCTGTGGATGTTAGAGCTCCATTGAAGTAGAACTAAGGAGCAGTTCCGCAAAAGCGGGTTTTGTGACGTCAAAACAGGACCGGCTGACAGTGGAGGAGAAGGAGGGGGGAGAGTCCGCTCACAGCTGAACAGTGACTCTCCGGTAGTAAAAAAAAAAAAAAAAAAAAAGGGAGAGAAGATAGAAAAGGGGGGAGATTTGCTACTGAGTGAAGGGATTGAGTGTGTTGTGCTCCTGCTGAACTGCTCTGACTGCAAAATATAGCTATAAAGTTGGGTTAAAAGGCGCGGAGAAAGACACAGCACTAATGTCCATGAGGAGTTCTCGGAGCAGCAGAACACACTTAAGTCCACATGAGCTGCTGACAGGTCGGCCTATGCCTGGTCCTCCCAGTGAGGCGGGGCATACGCCCCTGTTGGATGTGTGGCAATTTGACTGTGACGACTACATGAAATCTCTGACTGACCCTACTCGAGCTTTGTCTACACAGGTCCAACAGGTCGAGCAGAGACCAGAAGCAGCTGTTGTCCCGCCTCCTGCACAGGTACAAGTGGGTGACTGGGTACGGGTGAAGGTCCACAAGAGAATGTGGTCGGAACCCAGGTGGTCTGGACCGTGGGAGGTAACTGAGCGCACCTCACATGCTGTCCAGGTAAAAGGTAAAGCAGGAGCAAATTGGCACCACCTCACACATTGTGTACCAGCAGACCCGCCCTCTCAGACATTACGAGAGGTTAAAAGTGATTTGGCTGATCTTTCCAAAACATAGGCACATCTGATAACCAAGCATGTACTCCAGCCCGCTTAGGGCAATGAGAGCCTCCATACAAGACAACCCACCACTTTGGGGCGCGCTCGCAATCATTGTTGTTATTGTGGGATTTCCCTTGATGTGGGAAATACTAATGCCAAAGCACCATGTGGTTCTGGATGTGGCCACTTCAGTCCCATGCCCCACCACACCAAGGCAATCCACAGCTGTTGTAACACCCCTCCCACTGTCTCAACAGGTGATCCCCAAACGCAGAGTCACCAGGAGAGTCAGTGGATGGTCTCCCATCCTGACATTAGATTTTTGACATGCTTTGCTGCCCTCTAGTGTCTACTCTACAGTAAGACACTCAGTCTGGGCCAAGTTGCAGCTCTCACCTTGCAGTCAATTCCTCAGACGAAAATCTGATTAGGGATAGCAGTGCCAAGACGGGGGCTGTGGCGAGTTAGGCTGTCATCGTGGTGTTCTCGAGGTAACACACCAAGGCTGGAGGAGCTGCTGCCATTCTAAGAGAGAAGAGAAGAACATGACGAGGCATCACTGTCATACTTGGGTCACTAGGAAACAACACAAGCATCATCTTGTATGACAGCAAGCAAACCACAGAGCAAGAACAAAGCAAATGAAATACATGCTGGTTTTTTTTTATAGATACTGTGGGGGAAAAGGCAATAACAGCTTCTTCTTGATCTGTCATTGAAGTCCAGCAAACTAAACAGTAAGCAGTAGCTCCTTAAGTCGTTTAAGTCAGACAAAGTTGATGCACCTGCAGCTAGTAGATAGAATCTAGGCTATATGATCAACTAAGACATTTGTATATGTCTTTGCACGAGAGTGTGTTCAGGTTATCGGAGAAGGAAGGCTTTCCTATTAATTGTGTTTCTTGTCAACTTTTGTTTATGCAGACAGAACAAAGATCATAGCCTGTGCTGTTCACCAGTCATCATACCATACTGCACTGGAAAAATAAATGTCAGCCTCGCCCATGTGGGGAATTTTATTATTACTTTTGATCACTACTTTTAAAAGGCCAATTATACAATACTGAGCCTCAAATTTGTACTAACTGCGCTAAATATATATGTAACAGAGTAAGTACTAACAACATCATATATAACCAATTACAGAACACTGGATTTGAATTAACACTATTAATGTATTGATTAACGTTACCACAAACTGTATAACCTTTATTTGAACTAACTACATGACCTGTGAGTGAACTAATAACACTATATAACCAATCATTAGAATCATTTGTAATGCTAACATTGGAAGCTCAGTTCTTACTGACAATGTATGTACTGTGTTAATCAACAAGGAGAGACTTATTAATGCAATGCACAGCCACAGGGAAGAGCCATACCCCATAGTTGCTAAAGAGGGGAACAAGCACTGGCCCCAGGTTCTGAAGGGCCAGACACATGACGATCAGGTGGGACATTTATGGCAAGAAAGTACAAGCACGCTTACATGCACTACAATACACACCTCATAAACTCCCTCTTACACCATATACTGGAAGCTCCAAGGGCAAGGCTAGTGGAAGGCTGTCATTGTAACAGCAGGATGAGATAGCTGTAGGGGAGGATGCTCTCAGAAAGACTCCATTGTAAAGAAGCTCCCACATGATAGGGAAAGGTCACTAGGGAGGATACTTTGTTACAGGTACGGCTGCTGGATCAAGGTCGTGATGCCAAGAGGCTGGGACCAGCCTGTGCACCAACGAAGGGAGGGCCAAGTCTAAACCGCGGTTACTCCCCAACTAGACAACCAATCAAAAATAATTGTATTCATGCTGGAATGTATATACTGTTACTGCATATGTGGTTCGGGGCTCACTCTTTGACCTGTTGGCTACAGACTAACAGCTTGCTGACTGTGGTTTTCAGAGCTCAGACTGAGTCCTTGGCCAAGATCAATACTTATTCACACAGAAAATAAAACACCTCAAATGAGAGAAGTTGCCTGTCCTTCATCGAAAAAAACGAACACGCTGACAAATTGGTGACCCCGACGTGATTTCGAGGAAAAGGACGACGGGCAGAGTCCCCGGACCCGCCATCCAGGGCCTGGACATCTCCTTGCGACCCTCTGGACACTCACACGGGCCCACATCTCAAAGGTAAGCAGAAACCTGTTGTGATAAACCAAATTCTGCATAGTTTAGTATTGCAAATACCTTAGAGTGTGAGTGTTTGGAGGTAAGCAAAGAGAACTAAATTGCTGAATTTAAAAGCTGGACTGTGATGTTTCCTACTGTGGGAATAATGTTGTGATATAACTGGCATTAAGCCAAAGTAGTGAAAAAACCTCGAGTGTAAAGAGAAAAAGAGATAAAGAAGAGGCCTGAAAAGAGAATAAAGAGTAAAATCCCCCGGCGAGGGGCTCCACCTAAGAGTGGGGATCTGAACTAAATAACTATACCAGTGCAGCGGGGGCAGCGCCTGCGGGATTGTGACGACCCCAATGCAGCTGAAGAATTAGAGTAAGGAAATTACCCTAAAGAGGGGCTCCTCCGGCGTGTGGAGTTTGTGTGGTAGTAAAATAAAGGTATACCAGAGGAAAGAGCCAGCGCCTGCGGGAGATGCGACTCTTATCCTGCTGAAGAATTAAAATTACAATTAAGGATTGACGAGGCCAGTGCAAAAGACCTGGTAGAGAGCCTGCGGGACAGTTGCCAGGCCCGTTTGGAACGGCATGTTGGTGAGTGAGTTACGCATGGTAGCTGACGAGTGCCTTGTTGTCTCACCTCCAGTGTGGTGCACTGGGTCGTCCTAAAAAGGTCAAATTGAAAGCCACGCCATATTGTAGTTTAGTAGTTTTTTTTTACAAGTCTTGTGTGTGTTCTTGATGCATTTTGGATACTGTTTTGTATTTTCTGTGGATGTTAGAGCTCCATTGAAGTAGAACTAAGGAGCAGTTCCGCAAAAGCGGGTTTTGTGACGTCAAAACAGGACCGGCTGACAGTGGAGGAGAAGGAGGGGGGAGAGTCCGCTCACAGCTGAACAGTGACTCTCCGGTAGTAAAAAAAAAAAAAAAAAAAAGGGAGAGAAGATAGAAAAGGGGGGAGATTTGCTACTGAGTGAAGGGATTGAGTGTGTTGTGCTCCTGCTGAACTGCTCTGACTGCAAAATATAGCTATAAAGTTGGGTTAAAAGGCGCGGAGAAAGACACAGCACTAATGTCCATGAGGAGTTCTCGGAGCAGCAGAACACACTTAAGTCCACATGAGCTGCTGACAGGTCGGCCTATGCCTGGTCCTCCCAGTGAGGCGGGGCATACGCCCCTGTTGGATGTGTGGCAATTTGACTGTGACGACTACATGAAATCTCTGACTGACCCTACTCGAGCTTTGTCTACACAGGTCCAACAGGTCGAGCAGAGACCAGAAGCAGCTGTTGTCCCGCCTCCTGCCTCCTGCACAGGTACAAGTGGGTGACTGGGTACGGGTGAAGGTCCACAAGAGAATGTGGTCGGAACCCAGGTGGTCTGGACCGTGGGAGGTAACTGAGCGCACCTCACATGCTGTCCAGGTAAAAGGTAAAGCAGGAGCAAATTGGCACCACCTCACACATTGTGTACCAGCAGACCCGCCCTCTCAGACATTACGAGAGGTTAAAAGTGATTTGGCTGATCTTTCCAAAACATAGGCACATCTGATAACCAAGCATGTACTCCAGCCCGCTTAGGGCAATGAGAGCCTCCATACAAGACAACCCACCACTTTGGGGCGCGCTCGCAATCATTGTTGTTATTGTGGGATTTCCCTTGATGTGGGAAATACTAATGCCAAAGCACCATGTGGTTCTGGATGTGGCCACTTCAGTCCCATGCCCCACCACACCAAGGCAATCCACAGCTGTTGTAACACCCCTCCCACTGTCTCAACAGGTGATCCCCAAACGCAGAGTCACCAGGAGAGTCAGTGGATGGTCTCCCATCCTGACATTAGATTTTTGACATGCTTTGCTGCCCTCTAGTGTCTACTCTACAGTAAGACACTCAGTCTGGGCCAAGTTGCAGCTCTCACCTTGCAGTCAATTCCTCAGACGAAAATCTGATTAGGGATAGCAGTGCCAAGACGGGGGCTGTGGCGAGTTAGGCTGTCATCGTGGTGTTCTCGAGGTAACACACCAAGGCTGGAGGAGCTGCTGCCATTCTAAGAGAGAAGAGAAGAACATGACGAGGCATCACTGTCATACTTGGGTCACTAGGAAACAACACAAGCATCATCTTGTATGACAGCAAGCAAACCACAGAGCAAGAACAAAGCAAATGAAATACATGCTGGTTTTTTTTTATAGATACTGTGGGGGAAAAGGCAATAACAGCTTCTTCTTGATCTGTCATTGAAGTCCAGCAAACTAAACAGTAAGCAGTAGCTCCTTAAGTCGTTTAAGTCAGACAAAGTTGATGCACCTGCAGCTAGTAGATAGAATCTAGGCTATATGATCAACTAAGACATTTGTATATGTCTTTGCACGAGAGTGTGTTCAGGTTATCGGAGAAGGAAGGCTTTCCTATTAATTGTGTTTCTTGTCAACTTTTGTTTATGCAGACAGAACAAAGATCATAGCCTGTGCTGTTCACCAGTCATCATACCATACTGCACTGGAAAAATAAATGTCAGCCTCGCCCATGTGGGGAATTTTATTATTACTTTTGATCACTACTTTTAAAAGGCCAATTATACAATACTGAGCCTCAAATTTGTACTAACTGCGCTAAATATATATGTAACAGAGTAAGTACTAACAACATCATATATAACCAATTACAGAACACTGGATTTGAATTAACACTATTAATGTATTGATTAACGTTACCACAAACTGTATAACCTTTATTTGAACTAACTACATGACCTGTGAGTGAACTAATAACACTATATAACCAATCATTAGAATCATTTGTAATGCTAACATTGGAAGCTCAGTTCTTACTGACAATGTATGTACTGTGTTAATCAACAAGGAGAGACTTATTAATGCAATGCACCGCCACAGGGAAGAGCCATACCCCATAGTTGCTAAAGAGGGGAACAAGCACTGGCCCCAGGTTCTGAAGGGCCAGACACATGACGATCAGGTGGGACATTTATGGCAAGAAAGTACAAGCACGCTTACATGCACTACAATACACACCTCATAAACTCCCTCTTACACCATATACTGGAAGCTCCAAGGGCAAGGCTAGTGGAAGGCTGTCATTGTAACAGCAGGATGAGATAGCTGTAGGGGAGGATGCTCTCAGAAAGACTCCATTGTAAAGAAGCTCCCACATGATAGGGAAAGGTCACTAGGGAGGATACTTTGTTACAGGTACGGCTGCTGGATCAAGGTCGTGATGCCAAGAGGCTGGGACCAGCCTGTGCACCAACGAAGGGAGGGCCAAGTCTAAACCGCGGTTACTCCCCAACTAGACAACCAATCAAAAATAATTGTATTCATGCTGGAATGTATATACTGTTACTGCATATGTGGTTCGGGGCTCACTCTTTGACCTGTTGGCTACAGACTAACAGCTTGCTGACTGTGGTTTTCAGAGCTCAGACTGAGTCCTTGGCCAAGATCAATACTTATTCACACAGAAAATAAAACACCTCAAATGAGAGAAGTTGCCTGTCCTTCATCGAAAAAAACGAACACGCTGACAAATTGGTGACCCCGACGTGATTTCGAGGAAAAGGACGACGGGCAGAGTCCCCGGACCCGCCATCCAGGGCCTGGACATCTCCTTGCGACCCTCTGGACACTCACACGGGCCCACATCTCAAAGGTAAGCAGAAACCTGTTGTGATAAACCAAATTCTGCATAGTTTAGTATTGCAAATACCTTAGAGTGTGAGTGTTTGGAGGTAAGCAAAGAGAACTAAATTGCTGAATTTAAAAGCTGGACTGTGATGTTTCCTACTGTGGGAATAATGTTGTGATATAACTGGCATTAAGCCAAAGTAGTGAAAAAACCTCGAGTGTAAAGAGAAAAAGAGATAAAGAAGAGGCCTGAAAAGAGAATAAAGAGTAAAATCCCCCGGCGAGGGGCTCCACCTAAGAGTGGGGATCTGAACTAAATAACTATACCAGTGCAGCGGGGGCAGCGCCTGCGGGATTGTGACGACCCCAATGCAGCTGAAGAATTAGAGTAAGGAAATTACCCTAAAGAGGGGCTCCTCCGGCGTGTGGAGTTTGTGTGGTAGTAAAATAAAGGTATACCAGAGGAAAGAGCCAGCGCCTGCGGGAGATGCGACTCTTATCCTGCTGAAGAATTAAAATTACAATTAAGGATTGACGAGGCCAGTGCAAAAGACCTGGTAGAGAGCCTGCAGGACAGTTGCCAGGCCCGTTTGGAACGGCATGTTGGTGAGTGAGTTACGCATGGTAGCTGACGAGTGCCTTGTTGTCTCACCTCCAGTGTGGTGCACTGGGTCGTCCTAAAAAGGTCAAATTGAAAGCCACGCCATATTGTAGTTTAGTAGTTTTTTTTTACAAGTCTTGTGTGTGTTCTTGATGCATTTTGGATACTGTTTTGTATTTTCTGTGGATGTTAGAGCTCCATTGAAGTAGAACTAAGGAGCAGTTCCGCAAAAGCGGGTTTTGTGACGTCAAAACAGGACCGGCTGACAGTGGAGGAGAAGGAGGGGGGAGAGTCCGCTCACAGCTGAACAGTGACTCTCCGGTAGTAAAAAAAAAAAAAAAAAAAAGGGAGAGAAGATAGAAAAGGGGGGAGATTTGCTACTGAGTGAAGGGATTGAGTGTGTTGTGCTCCTGCTGAACTGCTCTGACTGCAAAATATAGCTATAAAGTTGGGTTAAAAGGCGCGGAGAAAGACACAGCACTAATGTCCATGAGGAGTTCTCGGAGCAGCAGAACACACTTAAGTCCACATGAGCTGCTGACAGGTCGGCCTATGCCTGGTCCTCCCAGTGAGGCGGGGCATACGCCCCTGTTGGATGTGTGGCAATTTGACTGTGACGACTACATGAAATCTCTGACTGACCCTACTCGAGCTTTGTCTACACAGGTCCAACAGGTCGAGCAGAGACCAGAAGCAGCTGTTGTCCCGCCTCCTGCACAGGTACAAGTGGGTGACTGGGTACGGGTGAAGGTCCACAAGAGAATGTGGTCGGAACCCAGGTGGTCTGGACCGTGGGAGGTAACTGAGCGCACCTCACATGCTGTCCAGGTAAAAGGTAAAGCAGGAGCAAATTGGCACCACCTCACACATTGTGTACCAGCAGACCCGCCCTCTCAGACATTACGAGAGGTTAAAAGTGATTTGGCTGATCTTTCCAAAACATAGGCACATCTGATAACCAAGCATGTACTCCAGCCCGCTTAGGGCAATGAGAGCCTCCATACAAGACAACCCACCACTTTGGGGCGCGCTCGCAATCATTGTTGTTATTGTGGGATTTCCCTTGATGTGGGAAATACTAATGCCAAAGCACCATGTGGTTCTGGATGTGGCCACTTCAGTCCCATGCCCCACCACACCAAGGCAATCCACAGCTGTTGTAACACCCCTCCCACTGTCTCAACAGGTGATCCCCAAACGCAGAGTCACCAGGAGAGTCAGTGGATGGTCTCCCATCCTGACATTAGATTTTTGACATGCTTTGCTGCCCTCTAGTGTCTACTCTACAGTAAGACACTCAGTCTGGGCCAAGTTGCAGCTCTCACCTTGCAGTCAATTCCTCAGACGAAAATCTGATTAGGGATAGCAGTGCCAAGACGGGGGCTGTGGCGAGTTAGGCTGTCATCGTGGTGTTCTCGAGGTAACACACCAAGGCTGGAGGAGCTGCTGCCATTCTAAGAGAGAAGAGAAGAACATGACGAGGCATCACTGTCATACTTGGGTCACTAGGAAACAACACAAGCATCATCTTGTATGACAGCAAGCAAACCACAGAGCAAGAACAAAGCAAATGAAATACATGCTGGTTTTTTTTTATAGATACTGTGGGGGAAAAGGCAATAACAGCTTCTTCTTGATCTGTCATTGAAGTCCAGCAAACTAAACAGTAAGCAGTAGCTCCTTAAGTCGTTTAAGTCAGACAAAGTTGATGCACCTGCAGCTAGTAGATAGAATCTAGGCTATATGATCAACTAAGACATTTGTATATGTCTTTGCACGAGAGTGTGTTCAGGTTATCGGAGAAGGAAGGCTTTCCTATTAATTGTGTTTCTTGTCAACTTTTGTTTATGCAGACAGAACAAAGATCATAGCCTGTGCTGTTCACCAGTCATCATACCATACTGCACTGGAAAAATAAATGTCAGCCTCGCCCATGTGGGGAATTTTATTATTACTTTTGATCACTACTTTTAAAAGGCCAATTATACAATACTGAGCCTCAAATTTGTACTAACTGCGCTAAATATATATGTAACAGAGTAAGTACTAACAACATCATATATAACCAATTACAGAACACTGGATTTGAATTAACACTATTAATGTATTGATTAACGTTACCACAAACTGTATAACCTTTATTTGAACTAACTACATGACCTGTGAGTGAACTAATAACACTATATAACCAATCATTAGAATCATTTGTAATGCTAACATTGGAAGCTCAGTTCTTACTGACAATGTATGTACTGTGTTAATCAACAAGGAGAGACTTATTAATGCAATGCACCGCCACAGGGAAGAGCCATACCCCATAGTTGCTAAAGAGGGGAACAAGCACTGGCCCCAGGTTCTGAAGGGCCAGACACATGACGATCAGGTGGGACATTTATGGCAAGAAAGTACAAGCACGCTTACATGCACTACAATACACACCTCATAAACTCCCTCTTACACCATATACTGGAAGCTCCAAGGGCAAGGCTAGTGGAAGGCTGTCATTGTAACAGCAGGATGAGATAGCTGTAGGGGAGGATGCTCTCAGAAAGACTCCATTGTAAAGAAGCTCCCACATGATAGGGAAAGGTCACTAGGGAGGATACTTTGTTACAGGTACGGCTGCTGGATCAAGGTCGTGATGCCAAGAGGCTGGGACCAGCCTGTGCACCAACGAAGGGAGGGCCAAGTCTAAACCGCGGTTACTCCCCAACTAGACAACCAATCAAAAATAATTGTATTCATGCTGGAATGTATATACTGTTACTGCATATGTGGTTCGGGGCTCACTCTTTGACCTGTTGGCTACAGACTAACAGCTTGCTGACTGTGGTTTTCAGAGCTCAGACTGAGTCCTTGGCCAAGATCAATACTTATTCACACAGAAAATAAAACACCTCAAATGAGAGAAGTTGCCTGTCCTTCATCGAAAAAAACGAACACGCTGACAAATTGGTGACCCCGACGTGATTTCGAGGAAAAGGACGACGGGCAGAGTCCCCGGACCCGCCATCCAGGGCCTGGACATCTCCTTGCGACCCTCTGGACACTCACACGGGCCCACATCTCAAAGGTAAGCAGAAACCTGTTGTGATAAACCAAATTCTGCATAGTTTAGTATTGCAAATACCTTAGAGTGTGAGTGTTTGGAGGTAAGCAAAGAGAACTAAATTGCTGAATTTAAAAGCTGGACTGTGATGTTTCCTACTGTGGGAATAATGTTGTGATATAACTGGCATTAAGCCAAAGTAGTGAAAAAACCTCGAGTGTAAAGAGAAAAAGAGATAAAGAAGAGGCCTGAAAAGAGAATAAAGAGTAAAATCCCCCGGCGAGGGGCTCCACCTAAGAGTGGGGATCTGAACTAAATAACTATACCAGTGCAGCGGGGGCAGCGCCTGCGGGATTGTGACGACCCCAATGCAGCTGAAGAATTAGAGTAAGGAAATTACCCTAAAGAGGGGCTCCTCCGGCGTGTGGAGTTTGTGTGGTAGTAAAATAAAGGTATACCAGAGGAAAGAGCCAGCGCCTGCGGGAGATGCGACTCTTATCCTGCTGAAGAATTAAAATTACAATTAAGGATTGACGAGGCCAGTGCAAAAGACCTGGTAGAGAGCCTGCGGGACAGTTGCCAGGCCCGTTTGGAACGGCATGTTGGTGAGTGAGTTACGCATGGTAGCTGACGAGTGCCTTGTTGTCTCACCTCCAGTGTGGTGCACTGGGTCGTCCTAAAAAGGTCAAATTGAAAGCCACGCCATATTGTAGTTTAGTAGTTTTTTTTTACAAGTCTTGTGTGTGTTCTTGATGCATTTTGGATACTGTTTTGTATTTTCTGTGGATGTTAGAGCTCCATTGAAGTAGAACTAAGGAGCAGTTCCGCAAAAGCGGGTTTTGTGACGTCAAAACAGGACCGGCTGACAGTGGAGGAGAAGGAGGGGGGAGAGTCCGCTCACAGCTGAACAGTGACTCTCCGGTAGTAAAAAAAAAAAAAAAAAAAAGGGAGAGAAGATAGAAAAGGGGGGAGATTTGCTACTGAGTGAAGGGATTGAGTGTGTTGTGCTCCTGCTGAACTGCTCTGACTGCAAAATATAGCTATAAAGTTGGGTTAAAAGGCGCGGAGAAAGACACAGCACTAATGTCCATGAGGAGTTCTCGGAGCAGCAGAACACACTTAAGTCCACATGAGCTGCTGACAGGTCGGCCTATGCCTGGTCCTCCCAGTGAGGCGGGGCATACGCCCCTGTTGGATGTGTGGCAATTTGACTGTGACGACTACATGAAATCTCTGACTGACCCTACTCGAGCTTTGTCTACACAGGTCCAACAGGTCGAGCAGAGACCAGAAGCAGCTGTTGTCCCGCCTCCTGCACAGGTACAAGTGGGTGACTGGGTACGGGTGAAGGTCCACAAGAGAATGTGGTCGGAACCCAGGTGGTCTGGACCGTGGGAGGTAACTGAGCGCACCTCACATGCTGTCCAGGTAAAAGGTAAAGCAGGAGCAAATTGGCACCACCTCACACATTGTGTACCAGCAGACCCGCCCTCTCAGACATTACGAGAGGTTAAAAGTGATTTGGCTGATCTTTCCAAAACATAGGCACATCTGATAACCAAGCATGTACTCCAGCCCGCTTAGGGCAATGAGAGCCTCCATACAAGACAACCCACCACTTTGGGGCGCGCTCGCAATCATTGTTGTTATTGTGGGATTTCCCTTGATGTGGGAAATACTAATGCCAAAGCACCATGTGGTTCTGGATGTGGCCACTTCAGTCCCATGCCCCACCACACCAAGGCAATCCACAGCTGTTGTAACACCCCTCCCACTGTCTCAACAGGTGATCCCCAAACGCAGAGTCACCAGGAGAGTCAGTGGATGGTCTCCCAGGGAGACCATCACCTGGTATCCCCAGGCAGTGAACATAACATTCACTGAAGGAGTGACTGAAACGGCAGTGGTAGATTTCTGTTCTGTGATCCCCTGTAGAAGTGTTGCTGTCGCGAAAGCCTATCAACGGTCAGATAAGTATGTGTGCACGGTGTACAGCAACAGCAGAGCAAGCCGACTGTGTTCTGTCTGGCCCCAGGCGGTCTGGACAACCAGTAGAGCAGACTGGGGATACAAAATTCCTAAGAGGGATGATTGCTATGATTTAAAGGGAAGGCTGACGGTGGTAAAAGGACAAGTGCCTAACGACTGTGGTCTAACCTCATGTAACCCAATCCTCTTCACATTACGTAACCCACAAAAATGTGATTCTCGTTTGTACACTCTGGCAGCCTATGTTTCAGGCAAAGATCCAAAAGGATGGGTTTACTTCAACATAAGACCCAGATCGGCTTCGGCAGGGGACAGCAGAACAGGTACTGCCAAACACACTCCCAGGCCCCAAAATTGCCAACCAACCAACCTCGTTACCTATCTCAATGCTACCACTCTTAGGCAATTGGTTGCCGTGGAGACAGGCTTCACAGAGGCTAATGCATGGTTGGACTGGGTGATGTATTCGGCAGCAGAGTTGAAAGTCAAAAATTGTATTGCATGTGCTCCCGCCAGGCCTGTGTTGGGCACTGTACCGTTCAGACTCACTGTGTATAATGACCCTGTTGGTTTTGATTGCATGCTTCAGCTGTTCACCTCTCCCAGCCTGCCGAATGACATCAGATGTCGCACCCTGCATTACCTGCTGCCTGCCTCTCCAACAACAGTTATCCCGCCTCCCTTCACACCGTTCGCAGCCAACTACACGTGTTTCCGGCGGCAGGCAGACTCTGGCGTGGAGGTAGGAACCCTGACTTGGTGTAATGTTACGATTGATGTTAACACCACGTCCATCCCATTAGGCATGAATGACATGACCACAGCTAGAGCTGACACTTGGTGGTTTTGTGGCGGGCGGACCTTGTTTCCTGTGTTGCCTAAGAACTGGGTGGGGATCTGTGCTCTGGTCCAGCTGGTTATGCCTTTCTATGCTCTGCCTCTAACTGAATCTGCCTTTCAGAGCCTGCAGAAGGAGGGGGGCTCCTCCAGCCCCCGTTCCGCACGCTCCATTGTGCCAGGGAGTTTCAATCCATCCATCTATATTGACGCCATTGGGGTCCCTCGGGGAGTCCCAGATGAGTATAAGGCACGCAATCAGATAGCTGCAGGTTTTGAGTCAATGTTTTTCTGGTGGTCTACCGTCAATAAGAATGTTGATTGGATTAACTACATTTACTATAACCAGCAGAGGTTTGTGAACTACACCAGGGATGCAGTTGCAGGTCTACACGAGCAATTGGACAAGACCAGCCTGATGGCCTGGCAAAACAGGATGGCGTTGGACATGTTGCTAGCTGAACAGGGTGGAGTTTGTAAGATGTTTGGTTCTGCCTGTTGCACGTTCATCCCCAATAACACTGCTCCTGACGGTTCTATCACTCGAGCCCTGCAGGGACTCACTTCAATGCAGGGATTAATGACCCTTTCAGCTCCATGCTAGACACTTGGTTTGGTAAATGGAAGGATCTGTTCATGTCCATTCTTGTCTCCATAGCTGTATTCGGTGCTATTCTCGTGTTGTGTGGCTGCTGCTGCATCCCCTGTGTTCGCACACTGGTAAATCGCCTGATAGTTACTGCACTCGCCAAGGAGACTCCTCAGCCCCCACCTTACCAAATGACTATGCTGACAGAGGAGGAGGAGTGCCTCGATGATTATGTCATCGTGTCCCAGCCCTCACACACCTCTACTCTGGGGCGAAAGGAGGGACCAGGGTTTTTTGATTACTAGTCTGGTGGATTCACACCCAAAGGGTGTGAAAGGAGGGATTTGTGGGGAATTTTATTATTACTTTTGATCACTACTTTTAAAAGGCCAATTATACAATACTGAGCCTCAAATTTGTACTAACTGCGCTAAATATATATGTAACAGAGTAAGTACTAACAACATCATATATAACCAATTACAGAACACTGGATTTGAATTAACACTATTAATGTATTGATTAACGTTACCACAAACTGTATAACCTTTATTTGAACTAACTACATGACCTGTGAGTGAACTAATAACACTATATAACCAATCATTAGAATCATTTGTAATGCTAACATTGGAAGCTCAGTTCTTACTGACAATGTATGTACTGTGTTAATCAACAAGGAGAGACTTATTAATGCAATGCACAGCCACAGGGAAGAGCCATACCCCATAGTTGCTAAAGAGGGGAACAAGCACTGGCCCCAGGTTCTGAAGGGCCAGACACATGACGATCAGGTGG